>NC_050179.1:39905187-39967687 GCF_008315115.2 Sander lucioperca | reverse complement strand
GAGATACTGACTGTTAAGACACTCCTGTGATCTCTAAATGTTGTTTCCTTTCAGAGTTCAAAAACCGTCTCTACACACTGACAGTGATGTATCAAACTAGGAGCACTCAGTGGTGGTTGGACTCACTGTTACAACCATTTCCTTCCTTCTCCCTGTAGTGTCTTAGGCCGGCTACACACTGCCTGCGTGGCGTGAGCGTGGCGTTTCTGTTACGTGTCAGCTGCGTGGTGTTTTCTATGTCTTTGCACACCAGAAACATGTCTGACGTGGCGCTGCTGCTGCTTGCCTTGTCTGTACACGGATGATTCCCATAAACATAAACATAAATATATACTCATTTGATTACAGCAAAGACAATGTCGGCAGTATTGACGGCAAAATAGGCTACAGAATATTTCGTTCTGTATATAAACGAAACGTATAAAACGCAGGATTAATGGGATTTTAAATATTACAGCCACATGTCAGACTTTTGGAAGCAGCAGCATGCAAACTGCAATTCTGCATCTGTTGCAAAGGATTTGAAGGTGTAAACAGTCTGCTTTGAAACGACTGTATATTCTAGAAAATTCCTGTAAAGAGACAGGAACACCACAATTACCTGATATATTTACCCAGGGAAGTGAACAACTGCCCCAACATTTACTATCAGTGCATCAATAGTTAGCTTATGAGCAATGTATTGTCCTTTATAGGGCTGTCAAATACAGAGAAGCGTAAATAACTGACTGTCAAACTCTATCATGCACTTATTAAACTTACTTCACTTCAAAACTGGGCAGAAACTGTACAATTGTATTAATTGGACATGTCTGGTTTTGCAGCATAGTTCAGTTTTAGGTCCCTTTCAGACATGCACCTCCCGTGTTATAATTGTAAAGCAACAGGAACCCCCACCAGACCAGACATTTTTTTTTTAATGCAAAAAGTAAATGTCAAATATCTATTTTATATCCCCAATATTCATTCTGCAGCGGCGCACCGCCATGAACTGTACGGACAATGCTGTGATTCCATGAACAAGGCAACCACTTCCAATACTCTCACTATATACTATAAAAACATTTATAGTTAATACTTTACATTTCTAGGCACATTTTCTACGTTTCATGGATTGTTCCTATTCCTATGCTAAATGTGGATAAAAGCAGCATGAGGATATGTGAAGCAGAGCTACAATGACGTTTTCAAAGTAGAAAATGTTTCAGCTTCCTTAACACCCCAGCAGTGAATATCCGATTTTGGTGTCAGCCGATCAGAATCAAAAAGCAGTATTACAGGGGGAATTGATAACAGAGGCCAAGTTTCTTTCTGGCTGGTGCTGTAAAATGTACTTTTAGCCACCTTGTACATGACTCATCTCTGCAGATTTATAAAAAATCCTGGGATGATTTAAATCTATGTAGATCAAATTTAGCCATCAGTAAGCCTGAGTTGCTGGATGGATTTGGGGTTAAGCAGAAACAGAGCTCCAAAATTTAAACCCAGGCAGATGCTGCAGCTATACTGACAAACAGGGAATGTACTAGTGATGCCAAGTGAACACACACACACACACGATGAGAGAAGACAGAGTGCGTTTGTCTGAGATGAGAGGCCTGCCTCTGTGAGTTGCTCCGAGGCCTCCGCTCTGATTGGGTGATTCAGTGATGGAGAGCAGAACTCTATTGAGCATGAGCAGAACTGGGTTATGTAACCTTTGTGAATCACGCACACACACACACACACACACACACACACACACACACACACACACACACACACACACACACACACACACACACACACACACACACACACACACACACACACACACACACACACACACACACACACACACACAATAGGAAGCTGAATAATAAGGTAGACTTTCCCTCAGTGTAGTGGTCTCCAGGCCAAAGAGAGGTCAGGTTTTCATCTAACTTTACACTACGTCAATTGATTTAAATTTTATTTTATTTTAAGTGTCAAATCATAACAAAAGTTATCTCAGGACACTTTAAAGAGTATGTTTAGGCCACACTATATTTGATATATTTCACTGTACTGGCACAGCACCATCATTTGGACCATAACAGAGGAATGTGGGTGAGTGTTGGTTTATAACTCCTTTGAATACAAATAGACTGGCGAAGGGAGCCTGTTGACCAGAACAAAATCACCCTCCTACTTGCCAACTGCTGCTTCTAAAAGGCTGGCTTCAAAATATTTTACTTCACCTGGTTAGAACTACCATACTGTAGGAAGATATAGCCTATAGAAACTTAAAGCTGCTATAATCATTGAGAAAAATGTCCAAGGCCCTCTTCTTGTGAAAAAATTAAAAAGGCTTTATTTAGATGGCTCTTTCATGTCGATATCTTACATTAAAAATAGAACTGGGCCCCAAAGACTCCCCACCAGATGGCTCTACAAAGAAGAGAGAGAGCCATCTGGTGGTTATGTACCGCAGTCATTTAAAGTAGCTGTGATAAAACCTCTACTGAAAAAACCCACCCTCGATCCTGAGGTCTTAGCCAACTATAGACCTATATCTAACCTTCCCTTTCTCTCCAAGATCCTTGAGAAAGTAGTCGCTAATCAGTTATGTGATTTTCTACATAGCAATAGCTTATTTGAGGACTTTCAGTCAGGATTTAGAAAGCATCATAGCACAGAGACGGCACTGGTGAAAATCACTAACGATCTTCTAACTGCATCAGACAAAGGACTTGTCTCCGTACTTGTCTTATTAGATCTTAGTGCTGCATTCGATACTATTGACCATACCATCCTCTTACAGAGACTGGAACATTTAGTTGGCATTAAAGGAATCACACTAAACTGGTTTAAGTCCTATTTCTCTGATCGATCGCAATTTGTTAATGTTAACAATAAACCCTCCAATTACGCTAAAATTAACCATGGCGTTCCTCAAGGCTCAGTGCTTGGACCAATTCTATTCTCCTTATATATGCTTCCTCTAGGCAATATTATTAGGAAACACTCAATTATCTTTCACTGTTATGCGGATGACACCCAATTATATCTGTCAATCAAGCCAGACGAAACCAGCCAGCTAGCTAAACTTCAAGCTTGCATTAAAGATATAAAATCATGGATGGCCTACAATTTCCTGATGTTAAACTCAAACAAAACCGAAGTTATTGTCCTGGGCTCCAAACCCCTACGAACCTCATTAGCCGAAGATATAATTACTCTGGATGGCATTGCCCTGGCCTCCAGTACTACTGTCAGAAATCTAGGAGTTATTTTTGATCAGGATCTATCCTTTAACGCCCATCTAAAACACACCTCTAGAACAGCCTTTTTTCACCTTCGTAACATTGCTAAAATTAGGAACATCCTGTCTCAAAACGATGCAGAAAAACTAGTCCATGCATTCGTTACTTCCAGGCTGGACTACTGTAATTCCTTATTATCAGGATGCTCAAATAAGTCCGTTAGGACTCTCCAGCTGATCCAGAATGCTGCAGCGCGTGTTCTGACAAGAACTAAGAAAAGAGATCATATTTCTCCTGTATTAGCTTCTCTCCATTGGCTTCCTGTAAAATCCAGGATTGAATTTAAAATCCTTCTTCTGACCTATAAAGCTCTAAATGGTCAAGCTCCTTCATATCTTGAGGACCTCTTAGTACCTTATTGTCCCACTAGAGCACTACGCTCCCAGAATGCAGAGTTACTTGTGGTTCCTAGAGTCTCTAAAAGTAGAATGGGAGGCAGAGCCTTCAGCTATCAGGCTCCTCTCCTGTGGAACCAGCTCCCAATCTGGGTTCGGGGGGCAGACACCGTCGCTACATTTAAGACTAAACTGAAAACTCTCCTCTTTGATAAAGCTTATAGTTAGGGAGTGAGGAGTTGCAGTGAACGCCTAGACCGGCGGGGCAGGGTGTATAGCTGCAGACACAGCACCCCTGCTTTTCTCTGCTTCTCTTTACAGTCATCAGATTTACCTATCGTATAATCAATAATATAGTGCCTCTCCTAGTTATGCTGTTATAATTCTAGACTGCCGAGGAAGTTCCTTCTTATGACACGCTCTTTTCTTTTGTTTCCTTTTATGCACATCCTGTCTCAGAAGTGCTTGTTACTAACCTAGCTCTGGGGAGTTTACTCCCCGGAGTCCTTATGTTTCTTCTTCGCCCAGAACATCGCCTCGGATTAGGGCGACACCAAGACCTGGGTCTTGGGTGCAGCTGTGGCTATGGACCTGCTACACCCTGCTACGCTCTGCGATTCCCTGCAATGCCCGGCTACGTCCTGCTGCGTCCACCGCGTCCACCCATGCTCTGCTGTGCCACGTTACATCCTGTACCGCCATAACCCCAACCGTCAGACACCGCCCACCAAGAGTCTGGGTCTGCCGAGGTTTCTTCCTAAAAGGGAGTTTTTCCTCGCCACTGTCGCAATAGCCACTGCTAATGCTTGCTCTTGGGGGAACTATTGGAATTGTTGGGGCTTTATAGAGTGTGGTCTAGACCTACTCTATCTGTAAAGTGTCTCGAGATAACTCTTGTTATGATTTGATACTATAAATAAAATTGAATTGAATTGAATTGAATTGGTTATACTTTGCATTTGTCAGTTTTGAGATCACTGGCTGTGTGCTAAGGTGTTTGCAATTATCAGGTGTTTGAAATCATGATGTCTACAAAAGAGGAAACCGTGTCTTGAGGGCTACACCCTGAAGAAGACCATTAGGCTCGTTGGAGATGAGCTGCACCTCGCCTGTTAAAGTGGACGAGAGCAGGCGGCAGCAGCAGGGGGCGGTGACAAAAATCCACTGTCAGGTCGGACAGTTTCCAGCAGCCTTCAGGCTGAACAGGAAGTCACAGAAACACTCACACCCTGTAAAGTCTGATTCCGATTTAATAAAATGTTATCAGACCCATATATCTAGCTTGTACACAGTCTCCAGTTGAATTTATTATGACAGAGTAGCTGTCAAAATGCTCTACATGCGATCAGTTGCTGTTGTTAATAAGCAGACTGTAGATGATCTGTAATCTGATCAGATTTAGTCTCTCTGACTTCTAAACGTAACTATCAGCCAGACGTGTTCTGTACAGAATAAGCCTATAAATCAGACAAATAGCAGTTAAAATCCCTCCAATTCAAAAACAATAAAAAGTTTACATAAACGTCATGTTGAGTCGATTCTGCACCAATCAGCTGCTAGATCAGCTGAGAGCCAGGCGTTTCCCAGCATGCCCTGGGTCTTGCAGTCGGTGCAAAGCAACTGCTGCGCCTGCCTTTCAAAACTGTGGCTGCCTTGATCTCATCAGTCACTTACACACAACACAGGAAATAGGGTCCAGGTTGAAAAAAACGGTATTACCCTTTAAGGTTGGTTTGGTCCTACTAATGCCACCCTGCTAGGCTACTGAATGTTTCAACCATATACCCATTAACATACTTTAAACCATTCCTTTCAGTAATTTATTTTAAACGTTAGCTAACTAGTTCAACTTTAGCTAATGATTCGAACTGTTTAGTCATTACTTTTAACATGTTATTTCTACCATTTATTCATTACTTTTAGCCAAACTTCTTTGCCCACTTGCTAACTAGCTTTCACACACTCTTACATAACTGCAACATGTTGTGTTCAGTTGACTTAATGTTAATATGTGGATATATTTTTCCAATGAAATCGTAATTTAAATTGTTTCAAATTAGTTGAGCTACTCTCCAAACTTCCCTGGTACCCCATGGCAACTGCAAAAGTCCCCCCTGGGGTACACGTACCCGTGGTTGGGAATCACTGATCTACGTCATCTTATTACACCTACCCGTGTCCAGAGGGCGCTATGAAGTATAGGCAGCAGTGGACTCTGTTGTCTGGCATGGATCTACGGTTCACTCTCGACTCTGCATTCAGGAAGTCCTCGCACTTACTGTCAATGTAGTTTATGACTGGCTGCCAACTGGAAGATGGAAAAAAAAAGATATCAGGCGAAGAAAAGAGGGGGACATCGGATAACAACAAAGAACATATGATCATTTGGAAACACTCGGATTATGCCAGCACTCCTCACCAGTTGCTGTTGTCCACGGCATCACCAAACCCTGGAGTATCGACAATGGTGAGTGTCAACTGGACCCCTCCTTCCTTAATCAGCACTTTTGACTGCTCCACCTGAAACACACCAACATTTACACTATTTAGTACACTACTTGTCTGAATCAAAACCTATTCCTATACTAAATGTGACTTGTTGCAGTGTTCTCATAATCTTTCTGTATTTTTGCAGATGTCATGCATTTCTTCCGTGAAGAGGATAGTGTAGCATAATGTACAACAAAATATACAGCTGCAAAACATGTAAATGAAAAAATATCTTAAATAAATAGCCTATATTGCATAAAAACAGTAGCTTGGCTCCGCCCTCCTACGTACTTCCGTTCAATTTTCATTTTCCTTAGTACATTTTTGGGTTTTCTCCAGCCAATCTTTACCGGTCCAATCAGTGGCTGAGAATGATGACGTTGAGGTTCGGTAACCTTCGGTGAGTTCCGTAATGGCGGCGGAGAAAGATGCGAGCGAAGCCATTCGGTAGAGTTGAGCCGGATACTCGGCTGAAACGAGTATCCGGTACGGATAAAGCACTTTTGCCGAGTACGAGTATTATACGAGTAATACGAGTCAATATCTGTGCTCGGATTGAATAAAAATCCTCATTGGGTAGTTGACTGTGTCTGCGTTCTGTGATAGGCTAGTCGTCACAGCGCCCCTCCCCTACACACATACAGATGTATTGTGTTGCTGTGTCCCGCTCTGCTCACTCACACAGAACTCTGTCTCTCTCTCTCTGTCTCTCCCTCAGTCACTCAGGTTCGCCGGTCTTTTCCGTTAACGTTGAGGGTTTCTTCAGCTTCAGGTTTGTTTTTTACTTTGGTTTGTAGTACTTCCTTATTAACCAGTAGAGTTCTGGTAAACGTGGGGTTTGTTCAGACGTGGTGCTTGGTAGAATGCGACTCGCGTTGCGTCTCTACCTGTCGGAGATTTTTTTTCTTTTTTAAACCGTCAGCTGGCTCTAAACAGATCTGAAAAACAGCGTCGGACTATTTGATCTGTAGAACACAGTCCCCCCCGCCCCCCTCTCTCTCTTTCTCTCTCTCTGTCTCTCTCTTACTCACTCACACACACACACACACACACACACACACACACACACACACACACACACACACACACACACACACACACACACACACACACACACACACACACTCACATACCTGGTGTGGAAATAAAAAAAATAAAAAAGAACCAAAAAAAAAAAAGTGTGATTTTATGATCACACTGATCATAAAAAAATTAAAAGTTAAAAAAAGAAAGTTATGTTGAGTATGAAAACTCTTGTTCATTACATTTTACTTCATAATTGCAACCTCATGTGTTGTATTCATTGTTGTAAAACTTGTTCTGTATATAGTTAGTTTGTTATCGTGATAAAAACCATTGATCTGAAGCTCAATGCTGATGCTGTCATGTAAATAGTTTTCTAATCAGCAATAAATATAACAATTTCTGATCAACCCATATCAATTGCATGCTTAAAATAACATACCGGTTAAAGCCCCGCCCATTTCAAGACAACCCGACCCACTTCCGGATTAAACCCTGCCCACTTCCGGGTTAGGCCCCGCCCAGTCCGAGTACAGATACAGATACAGATAATTCATATGGTTAACAGATACAGATACAGATACAGATAATGCTGTACTCGCTCATCCCTAGTTGTGGCCCTCCTCCCCACGGGGTTCAGGAAAAGTTTGATTTTCCAGCTCGCTCCGTTAGTGGTGAAGGAGTTGGCTAAGGCTAACGCTAGCGATGCTAATGCTAAATATAAGCCGATAGTTGTTCCCTCTTGTTGCACATGCGCATGACATACGTCACAATCAAACGTTAGCGATTGGTTATGGCAGATCCAGAGTGGCTCTGGGCAGATCCAATAGTTTTAAACTTCAACAGAGTACCCGCCTTCAAGGAAGTTAACGCTTGTCAATGGAGAGGCCAGACTCTCTGTACAAATGAAATGTACCAGAGTCTGGTAGGACCAGGCTATAAAAACAGGCCTATCTCTGAGAATGCTCCCAAAATACACACGGATATACACAGGTAAGAGCTAATGAGGTTTAACCATGTATCAGCTAATTTAAATAGCTCATGTTACTGTATTGTGTGAACAGTTAACTTCATTTAATATTGTACGTGGCGTTTTCTTTTGCGGGGTGAAAATGTTCCATCAGAACAAGTTCCTTCCTGAGACTATTTAACAGAGCCACGCTCACTGCGTCCGGAGCTTAGCGCCGCCCAAGACGATTGTGATTGGTTTAAAGAAATGCAAACAATCCCTGACTTTTTCTTTTCTCCTATTCAGGAGTGTATGCTCCTGTTGCCAGACCCTCCTCCGCAGCACTAGGACTGGCAATGCGAGACTATCAGACCAGTCCGACATCAGACCCCCGGCGTTGGCGTTTGCACTGGCTGAATTGGAGTTGCTACAGCCGGTCTATCTAAGCAACATGAGTCTGCGGGGAGTGAGGCAGTGAGGGACCGAGATCCATCATTTCCTGCAGCTTGTCTGCTGTTCCCTCGCTTTACCGCATACTTTCACAAGGCCATCTAGTTATTTTAGGATCCCCCCCCCTTTTAAAACTCAAACTACAGCCCTCTCGCTCTAACACAAACATTCTTCAGCTTCCACAAACCTTCAGATAATCTGTCTGACTTTACAGCTGAGCATATATATATCACGCACCACAGTCATTTGACATATCTAAGTTTAATTGTCCAGCCAGGCTGTGTTCAACTGTGTGTGTTTGTACTGTAAGTGTTTGTGCATGACATGTCAGCCATCTCAAAACCCAATCTGCTATTTTCCACCGTTTCCGCGAAGAAAAACAGATTGGGAGAAAACCTCAAAAATGCCGTCAGTCTCAACACCATCATTTAAAAAGAAATTTGATCTGGGTGAAGGCGAGTGAGCGACAAAGCATGGGAGATTGTTCTGGAATATAAATACTCTGACCCAGTCTCTCCCCCCTCAGCCTCAGACCACAGCACCCATGGCAAACACACTTACACACAATGACTGCTACTCGCACGACAGCATGTACGCCCTGGTTGCGCTCATGGGGTTCACATGAGGTTCGATGTGAGTGACGGACCAAAATGGAGTTGGGAGCAAGATGTTCTTAATGTTTTCTGTCTAGCCAAAACAGAGTAAATTTAGCACCATGCTGAGACTCAAACATAACAGAGGGGCGGTCATGTGGAGATGCAGAAGATACAGCGACATCACCTGATTTCTTAACTGAAATCCCAATCTTTGGAAAAACAAGGCTTTCTCTTCTAACAGTACAACGTTTATTTATGAGTTGGTGCAGTCGGACTTTTAATTACTATATTTTGGGCATTTTTTGTATTGCCCTGTGATCAAATGATTACATGCTTTTCTGTGTTGGGAAAGTCTGTAGAGCTGGGTATAATTACAAATAGAACAATTTGTTTTGATTTGTTCCTATGAATTGGTTTCTACAAAGTCCAGTTTTCTTTCATCGAACAACAGAAGACAAAATGGTCAACTTTTCTCTAATCCTATCAGCTGTACAAGAACTGACAATCGTATTATCTGATTCAAATCGGGAACTCTCTAAGCGTCGAAGCTCATTCTTGACCTTGGAAACAGTAGTTTGACAAGCTTGCTACAGATGCAAATTTGTGTCAAAGTTCTTCAAAGTTGAACTCCAGCAAACCCATTGATTGTGGTGAAACTGATGATTGATGGTGAAATGAACTGACATCACAATTTTGCCATTTTTAAGGGTGGTGTGACCTGGCCGTTAGTATAGATTCTACTGATATCTAACCTGGTTGATAGTTTAGGTATATATTGTCCTGGTTTAAGAGTGCTGCCTTCACTTCAAATATTTATCAGTTACTTTGAAATCCACATGAACCACTCTTCACATCGGCATAAATGAGATCCACCGAACAGCACTTATTTAAAAAGAAAATATCACTTTTAAAGCTGGGTGGGTGTTAGGTTTCATGGGAACATTTTTGCCCTGAGACTGACCCTTTTAGGCCCCAAGGGAAATATAAGGACTCTCAAACATTACTCGGTTTTTCTTTGTCTCTCCCCAGTCACCTCTTACTAACCCATCACTGCCTCAGTCCTAAGATACACTCTGTCACACTGCTTTTCTGTCCATCTTCTCCTGCAACCTGCATCCCTCCTTTTTCCCCTTGGCTGCATCGCTCCTAGTCTTGCTTTGCCAGACCTTCCTCCACAGCGCTGCAGAGGAGGGTATGGCTAGTCCACACAGCATTCCTGGATGGGAGAAAAACGTGCTCTGGTTTATTGGCATTTCTTTAAACCAATCACAATCGTCTTGGGCGGGGCTGTCCATCCATCCATCGTCATCGTCATTACCTTTCCCGAGCCACATTAACCAGCTCTGACTGAGGGATCCTGAGGTGTTCCCAGGCCAGGTTGGAGATATAATCCCTCCACCTAGTCCTGGGTCTTCCCCGAGGCCTCCTCCCAGCTGGACGTGCCTGGAAAACCTCCCTAGGGAGGCTCCCAGGGGGCATCCTTACCAGATGCCCAAACCACCTCAACTGGCTCCTTTCGACGCGAAGGAGCAGCGGCTCTACTCCGAGCTCCTCACGGATGACTGAGCTTCTCACCCTATCTCTAAGGGAGACACCAGCCACCCTCCTGAGGAAACCCATTTTGGCCGCTTGCACCCTGGATCTCGTTCTTTCGGTCATGACCCAACCTTCATGGCCATAGGTGAGGGTAGGAACCAAAATTGACCGGTAGAATGAGAGCTTTGCCTTCTGGCTCAGCTCTCTTTTTGTCACAACGGTGCGATTAAGTGAGTGTAATACCGCTTCCGCTGCACAGATTCTTCGGCTGATCTCCTGCTCCATTATCCCCTCACTCGCGAATAAGACCCCAAGGTACTTGAACTCCTTCACTAGTTGTGCAACAGAAAACTCAGATTGGACAGATAGTCTAGCTAGCTGTCTGGATTTACCCTGCAGAGATCTGAGGAGCAGTTAACCATAGTCCTCACAAATCCACCAGAGGTTAGAATTACAACTCAAAGAAAGAGGAAGGGGACGGACATCCGGCGGAATTATATAATATAGACTACATCGCTCTTGACCACAACCCTTTTCTTCCACTTTTTTAGAAGTTGTTCTCGCTATCTTTTTTCTTCCCTCCTCCTTCACAACGCTTCTGCCTTTTCCCAAACTGCTTCTCCTTCCTCTCTCTGTCCTCTGCTCCAGATGCAGCCTCCTTCCTCTTGCTCAGTTTGTCATGACCATAAAAGGACAAAACTGGGCCCTGTGGCCTTGCTGTTTCCCTCTTAGTTCCTCCATCCTTCTCTCTCTCTCTTCTCTCCAGAAGACTCCATCTCTTGCTCTCTCTCTCCTTTATATATAAATGAATATATAAATAGGTATTAGTTACATTCCCCTTTTATTCTTAGTGCATGGCCGCATCCTCAATGTCCATTTACTTAAATTTCTTTTATTGTAGTGGCCTTGTCTGTACTTGCGTTTTACAGCTAAGTGCACTTTATAAATAAATATATATTTTTTACACTCCCAATGTAACATACATTTGCTTTTTTATTTGCAAGTTCTTTAGAAAAGGAATGTACAAAAGCTTGGATGAAATTGGTTAAAATGCTGAAAAAATTAATAATCCAATTATCAAAGTGTTAATTGCAGCCCTACTGTGTTTTTCTTCCTATTATTATAGCCGTTGTTTGAGAGGTAATTTGGAGGTGGTCGGTGTCTGGTATAATATCTGAACATTTGACTTAATAACAGCCTAACCTTTACCCAGAGGCCTCATGAACTTTCCCATATTTCATCAACACCTTATCTAAACATTCTGGGTGCCAGAACAATCTCCAATAACAGATGGCAAAGTTGCAAATATCTGAAAAATTTGGGACCTGGGGATTCCAAATTGCTGTACCACATCCTCAAAGGATTTCAATATGCCACAGAGATACAGATCCCCCAGTGTAACGATTCCCTTCTCCAACCAATCCCTCCAAAAAACGGGAGATCTACCAATACATAACTTTGGATTTCAACAAATACTTGATGAGGCATTAAAGGACAATTCTGGCGCAAAATGAACCTAGAGGTTAATAACACATGTGTACCGAGTCGACCGTTCTCTGGGATATGTTTTCATGCTAATCGAATGTGTCTCTAGCTTGAGACAAGCTAGTGCGAACCGCTGATTAGCTTAACGTTAGGCTTTCGGGGCACTGGTAGAGTAAAAATAAATCTCTATTTCTACACCACTAACAAGGGTCAAAATATCACCACACTTCCACGGTAGCATAATGAGGGTCCCTACATGTAAACCGAAGCATTGAGAACTTTGTAAGTGTACAGACAGTTTATTAAAAAGATAGTTTATAAAGACAGTACCTTCGGGTATACAGGCAGGTGCCATCTTGGGAAAACAGTCATGACGAGTCGAACCACAAACGCCGTGCAACCAGTAACCAGTAACATAGCTCAAGCAGGGCGTTCGTGGTTCGACTGGTCATGACTGTTTTCCCAAGATGGCGCCTGCCTGTATACCCGAAGGTACTGTCTTTATAAACTGTCTGTTTAAGATATGGATCCAATTCAAACAGCCGGGCCGCTTTTGTCCAAACTACTTTTTAATAAGAGATATTTGGATGTGTTTTTGCTTCACCAAACAGTTTAACAGACAGGCTTTGTAAGGGCGATAATGGGGCAATAACAGATTGCTCAATACAATACCAGGGTGGGGCTCTCAGGAGGAAGTGACCAGTATGCCAAAAGCCTTAAGTTAAAAGCATAGTAATAATACAATATCTTTGGTAGACCCAAACCTCCTCTATCAATCAGTCTTTGTAATTTATAAAAATGTTGCAGTTTTTTTTGTTTTTTTTTTACCTTTCCATATAAATGTCTTTGTTATCATGTCGAACTATTTAAAATATGACAGGGGAACCTACCTGCACAGTCTTCTTAATGCGCTGGGAGGGCCCTGGGTAGTCCTTGGAGTATAGGTCAGTCAGGAACAGAGAGTTGATGAGTGTCGACTTCCCAAGACCAGACTCACCTGAGGACAAGATAAGGGGATAAGATTATGAATTTAATGCCATCTCCATTTTGGCAAAGCAATGATAAACTAGCATTTCATATGTTATTTGACTGCTGGCCATTTTATGTGCATACATGCATGCACACACACACACACACACACACACACAAACACAAACACACACACACACACACACACACACACACACACACACACACACACACACAGCCTGGAGGGATGGAGCTGGAGCAGAGAAAATAAAGTAGATTCACTGTCTGTGAGGAAAAAGGTCAGAAGCTTTCAAATAGAGGGAATAAAACATTTCCTCCCCACCTACTGCTTGCTCACTCCCTCCCTCACCATCCCCATTCATCCACTCTTCCTCTGTCCCCTTCACTGAACACTGCCCTTACATATAAATCTTCCTATTTCTCTCCTAACTGTGCCAACTTTCCATTCTCTGCTCCCATACTGATGTTAGGGACACAGCAGGCGCACAAACACACCGTTAACGTTTACTTGACAAACAGCACAGCCACTCCAAACATACACACTGCAGACGCTCCCACACACACAATGCTGTGATTAATGGCTGAGCATTTGGCACGTGTCTCATGAAAAGGCGTTGGAGGAGTGTTTGGTTGGTTGGTTGGAGGGAAGGATGGCTGCTTGTCCTAGCAAGACCTCTGACTGACTCCCAAAACACTATCACGCTGCTTTTCAGCCTTTGAAAATATGACGCCGACACTACCCCCATCATTTGTGACCAAACACCAACTTGGGTAGGTACACAGTAGCTTACCGAGTATTTAGACAATAAATATGAAGGAGGGTATCCCTTTTCAGACAAAATCTATCTAAAAGAAGTAATTTAGAACTACTCTTTTGAAGTGTTATGGTTTTCAAGTATGTCCTTTCTAGTATATGTATACCTATACACAATTATGCAAAAATACAGGACACATTTAAGTACATCTTATATTAATGTACAGATGTTGAAAATAACTTGTGTAACTACTGACTTTAATTTCCATGATTGAGCAATAACTCTTTTGATCGGCCATTTTTTTTTTAGGTTTTTAGGGGATTCATCAAATTATTGTGCAGTCTAAGAAAAGGTTTAAAAAAGTGAAACACGGTAATCAAAAGTTCCCACAACCCAAAGTGTCTTCAAAATCCAATCAAAATAATTAAAGCTGAATGAAGGAGACTAATTGGGAATGACCTGCTTGCCTTCAGGGTGGTTTAGACTACTGCAGTAACAGTCTGAAGAATCCATCACACTGTGGGTACTTTTTAAGCAACTCATCCTCTTCGATCATCCTCCTCATCGAAAAATGCCTCATCATTCAATACCCAATTTCAATACCTAAGGAGTAAATCTCATCAGCGTCAGTGAGCCAATCAGCACGCAGCATGCTCCTACCAAGATCTAATAATGTCTGTGATTGGCTGTCTAACATTACAGTCGTAGAGACACACAGGAAAAACTCTACGTTACACAGAGACGGCTCACGTAGTCGGAGCTGAAAATTAATAAAACGATTTGTGCCGTAATGTGCAATATTGTAATTTCTTTTTGTTTTATAAAAAAAAGTATTGTTTAGCAAACTGCATCAAAGTCTCAGTATTGGTCTCGGTACCGGTATCGAAGCCCTAGACATCACTAACTGAGGAATTTCAAACAGGAATGTGGGCGAAGGCGTTTTAGGCAGTTGAGAAAACGTGCCGTCTGTGGGAGATGAGATGGAAAGCTCCATTTGGAGTGAAATGTTTTGTGTAATTTATACATAAATTACATACACAAAAAAATATATAACACACTAAAAGACCAAAAAAGCATAATAGGGGCTTTAACATACCATTGTGCATGGACAATCCAAGTCCACAGTCCAAAATCCAAAGAGATTCACATTGGAAGCCATTTTTAAATTGGACAAGCTGGAATGTTTGGCATTTTTACTTGATAAATAACTAAAAAAGTAACTTGATTATCAAAAAAGTTCCTGATTAATTTTCATTCTGACAATTAACTTTTAGCATTACCGGGGCAGGGAACCCACGTTTCTTCTATGCTTTTACTCTTTTTGAAATGGTCTCGTTAATGGTCAGGAGTGTTTGGCTGTGATATGCATGTCTTTCTTAATATCCTCTGTTCCCGAACAATTTTCTTTTACAGGAGAAAATAACTGAGCTTGAAGTGATAGTTTATATGCTGAAGTAGAATATATTTTTTGACTTTTACTATCCATGTTGCAAACCAACAGAGACATTGTTGCATTCAGTAAAAGAAATCAAGCTGCTCTCGACAGCTAAGATGTTGCCAAGCTATATTGCGCTTACCATACAGCATCTGTGTGCAGCTTAAAAGCAGAAAGCTAGGGGTTTTCTCATTTCAAAATGATGATCAGATGTTGCTCCAGTAATTCTAGTTTGATGAGCAAATGTCCTGAGCGATCCAACAGCTGACAGAGTCTGATGTGCCCTTATTGGGGCTTCTTAAGCTGCTCCAGATTGAGTTGTTTTGCTGTAAAGGTTAGCATGATGTAGAATGCTAATTCATAGAAACAGACTCGCTGCAAGGCTTTGAAAGGCTACATAAAAATGTGAGAACAATATATATATATATTTTTTTTATATATATATATATATATATATATATATATATATATATATATATATATATATATAGTATATAGTATATATATATAAGTGTTGGTGTTATAAAATACTCTTCCTTTAAGCTAGGGATGTCCTGATCAAGTCTCTTTGGGGTGGGTCACGTTTCTCATTTTAACCGAGCGAGGGAAAGATAAACGTTTAAAAATGTGGAATGAAATGATGGGAAAACAGACATCTGACAATAATATGGCTAAGGAAAAGACAAACCCTTAACTAGGTCTGGGTACCGAATTCAATACTTTTTAGTTAGAGTATCGAAAAATGCCTCATCATTCAATACCCAATTTCAATACCTAAGGAGTAAACCTCATTATCGCCAGTGAGCCAATCAGCACGCAGCATGCTTCTACCAAGATCTAATAATGTCTTTGATTGGCTGTCTAACGTTACACGTCGTAGAGACACGCAGGAAAAACTCTACGTTACACAGAGACGGCTCACGGAGTAGGAGCTGAAAATTAATAAAACTATTTTTACTGTAAGTGTAATGTTGTAATTTCTTTTGAAAATTTTGGAACGATACCCAGCCCTATTGACCAGTGAAGGCGACGCTTAGTGCCGGCTAAAAATGAGAAGCTGCTTCCTAACCTTTTGATATGAGAAAGAGACGGGTAACAGAGTTGTCACTGTTGGAAATGAGCAAATTTTGCCAACCCGGGTGTCACAACAGAGTTAGTCTATATCAACAACGTTTAATTTCCGGGATTGCTCCGGTGCCGCCGGAAATTCCGCCAGATGTCCGTCCCCTTCCACTTCCTATGTGTTGGCGTTCTAACCTCTGGTGGATTTGTGAGGACTATGGTTAACTGCTCCTCAGATCTCTGCAGGGTAAATCCAGACAGCTAGCTAGACTATCTGTCCAATCTGAGTTTTCTGTTGCACGACTAAAACTACTTTTGAACGTCCACACGTTCCACCAAAACAAGTTCCTTCCAGAGACTATTTTGCGGAGGCACTGTCACATTTCAAATTAGTCATCTGCTGGGGAGAGAACATTTGCAGGGAGAATGGTTACATTCCTACTTTCCACAGGACATCTGGGTATTCCATCAGTCCATATCGACGTGGTGTGAAGCCCCGGTGGATTCCAGTCTTTACCCTTTCTTAACCCCTCGGGTCTGCCCCCTGTGTGTTTGCTCAGTTTTGGATGATATTCTGTCCCAGTGTGAGTTATGAACACACTTGGTCTCAGAGTCTTCTACAGCCCCTACAACCAGACGACAGCCGACTCACCCGTTTGATGGACTGTTTGGAGTCAGAGGTCAAGCATGCAAAGGCCATTTCATGACGAGATAGCAAAGATGTATGAAACCCTCCTCCCACTCCTCGGTGCTGGGGAAATTGCTCACAGCCCTGTTAAGGAGGGAATGTTATCTAAACGTGGAGAGGAGCGGATAAGTAATGTGTCTGGGTATGTGTGTCCCTCAGTGCTGAGCTGCAGGGTGCGATATTCCAGGGGGGATGTGTGGGAGTCCCCCCTTTCTGGTCTACATAGCCCTGCCTCTGCGGAGTTTTTTTTATCCCCGGTGGGGACAAAATGTAGCCCCCCTTAAAGTGATCAATGCTACTTCACCAATAGACCATATATTACAATATATACCTAAAATATAAGTATTTTAAACTAAGTAAAGCGCTGTAACGTAAATACATAGTGCCATAGAATGATGAAATCAGAGCAGCAGCTGCTGCAAGTTAAAACAGAATTAAAAGTATCTTCTGTGTCTAACCAGATAACTTGGATCCCAGTGCCATTTCAGGATAGAAAGTCATGTTTCAAAAGTTTGAAGTTTCTGTTCCTGACAGGCTCTGTCTGTGGTCTTGCTGAACCAGGCTTACCCAGTCCTGTCTGCGGAGCAGATGTGATACTGAGATCTGTCATCACAGAAGTCCAGACAGAGCTCTAAAACAACCAAACACCCCACTGACCAAACATCATGTTGGCTGTCCTAACTATATATATATATATATATATATATATATATATATATATATATATATACACACATAGAGTATCTCACAAAAGTGAGTACACCCCTCACATTTTAGTAAATATTTCATTATATCTTTTAATGGGACAACACTGAAGAAATTACACTTTGCTACAATGTAAAGTATTAAGTGTACAGCTTGTATAACAGTGTAAATGTGCTGTCCCCTCAAAATAACTCAACACACAGCCATTAATGTCTAAACCGCTGGCAACAAAAGTGAGTACACCCCTATGTTAAATTCCCATAGAGGCAGGCAGATTTTTATTTTTAAAGGCCAGTTATTTCATGGATCCAGGATACTATGAGTCCTGATAAAGTTCCCTTGGCCTTTGGAATTAAAATATCCCCACATCATCACATACCCTTCACCATACCTAGAGATTGGCATGGGGTACTTTCCATAAAATCATCTCTCAATGCAAATCAAACCAGTTATTAGGCTAACCGACATAAAACCATGCCGATCCATGAAATAACTGGCCTTTAAAAATAAAAATCTGCCTGCCTCTATGGGAATTTAACATAGGGGTGTACTTACTTTTGTTGCCAGCGGTTTAGACATTAATGGCTGTGTGTTGAGTTATTTTGAGGGGACAGCACATTTACACTGATATACAAGCTGGACACTTCATACTTTACATTGGAGCAAAGTGTAATTTCTTCAGTGTTGTCCCATTAAAATATATAGTGAGGGTGTACTCACTTCTGTGAGATACTGTATATATATATATATATATATATATATATATATATATATATATATATATATATATATATATATATATATATATACACACACACACACACACACACGTTTATTTAACCAGGTAAACGTCTCATTGAGATTAAAATTGCTTTTCCAAGAGTGACCTAGCCAAGAGGGCGGCATAAACATTATAGGTAAAACATCACACCCATCCCCTCAAATCACCTTCTATTCAATCATAATCAGACATGCACACAGGATCCTAAAAGATCCATCACACATACTCTTCACTGAATATTAGGGTTGAACGATTAATCGTTTTCAAATTGAAAATTGAGATTTGAAAGAATGCGATTAGCTAATCATGAAGACCGCGATTATAGTAAAATTTTTGGTGCAACATTTGGTTTAACATTTTTATTATTATTATATTTACAGTTTTTTTTATATTTAATGTTTTTTATAAGATACATGCTGGAATAATGTTACATATCACAGATTGGTAACAGAAATGTCCTATTTTTCAGTGGATGTTTCATTTATTTTGTATAACTTTATTTAACATGATTGTAGAAGGTGTAATATGTAGATGCTGCTGTTGAACTGAGGCATGTCAGAAACTTCAGTTTACATTTTTTATTATAATTGTTTTATTATTATTATAACTTTAGCTTTTGTGATAAATGTTGTGTGTTTGACTGTTCAATGTCCCATGGTTATTAAAAGAAAAACACATATTGCTGGCAGTTCATATCCATGTTCTTATCATTGCATAAGAATATAGAGGAGTTTTGATGGTGTCTGATGTTATAAACTTTTTTTTATTTTTAAATCGCATATAGAATCGTAGTCGCAATATCTGGCAGAAAAATCACAATTAGATTTCCCCCCCAAATCGTTCAGCCCTAATGAATATAAACTCCTGCCATCTGCTTAACCACCTTAAGATTTCATTTGTCCCCACATCCATAGCACTACTGAACAAACAACCAGTCTAGTCCTCATCACTAGAATACGGTGCTGGCTTTAACCTATGTAACCTGTGGAATTTTACTCACCATGTGCAATTTCTTTTATCTGCAAATTGCATTCTTTTCTTTGTGGAATTCCCTTACTGTGCGTAATTTATTTTATATCAGGGCCTGTGCAATATCCTCTCAACTAGTGGATGATCTCTATTTTTCTTGTCCTAAAGTAAACTGTTGTCTTGTTATATGTTATGTACTGTACTGTCTGCGACAAACTGTATGATTGATAACCAATGCATGTGTTTGTATGCAGCTGTTGTCAGCGCTTCTTGCCCAAGACAAATTGCCTACGGGGAATCTTATCTTAATAAACACAAACAATAAAAACAGACAAATATAACAGCCACGCACTACAAATGAGTGAGCAGAATATCCAGTTAATGTGCAATGTCAGAAAATGGTTAGAATGCATAAATAGGTAAAGCAATTTTAACTTTTAGGAACAATCACATTGACCAAGAGTACTATTTTCTCCATCCTTTAAACTTAAGACTTAAATTGACCCACAGTAATCAGCTCTGACCAATTCAGGTCCTTCTGAACTTTATTCCAGGAAGAAGGGGCAGCATATTTAAAAGTTCTTTTCTAAACTAAACTAGTCTGGATTAAAGGAAAAATATTTCCAGTATCACAGCCCTGTGTGTTGCCGTTCTCAAAATCCCTTTGCTACGGGAAACAACAACAAACTTCAAGCTAGCAAGCTGATTATGGCAACTTTTAAAGCTATAGTGCGTAGTTTCTGTCTCCCCCATGAGGAATTCTAAATGATGAACCTTCCGTGATCGCGCACACCCCCCCCCCCCCACCCCTCCTCCACGCAGTTGCTAGTATGCAAGGAGGACACGGAGGATTAAAAAAACATGCAAATAAAATACAGAGAATGTAACGGACGTTCATTAATATAAAAAAATTAAGCACTAAAGCTTTAAAGAAAATTTGGATCGTGCAATAAGGCAGGCCTGCTTGGTTCTTTCTGTGAATGATTGTAAAGATTTATATGAATATGTTTACGGCATTAACTATCTAACTGGGACATTTTGGGACCGGTTGGTGGGATTGCTGTGGACGAAGGCGATACACTGGTAAGAGCCAATGAGGTTTAACCATGTATCAGCTAATCTAAATAGCTCACGTTACTGGATTGTGTGAACACTTCATTTAATATTGTATGTGGCATTTTCTTTTGCGGGGTGCAAATGTTCCACCACAACCAGTTCCTTCCCGAGACTCTTGCAGAAGCACTGTTGCTGCGATCGGAACGTACTGCGCCCAAGACAATTGTGATTGGTTTAAAGAAATGCAAACAACCCAGAATGTATCTGTGGTGTAGCCAGACCTTACACCACAGTGCTGTGGAGATAGTTCTGGCAAAGCGAGACTAAAGCTGAACAGGTTGCACAAACACTAAAATCTAGAAACTAAGCAGCGTTTTGATCTCCATTTGTGAGAACAACAAGTAAACCAATTCTAATAACATTTTAACCAAGACATGCGGTTAGTGAATGGTTGGTTGTTATTGGCTGCACAGCTTAAGTGGAGGATTTGTAAAAAATTACAGGTTAGTTTCTCTGACAGAGAGGCCCAAAGTGTGACAGATGCTCACTGCAGTAGTCTAAAGCCTCCCTGAGGGCAGGTCCATCCCAATTAGCCTCCCTAGTTCAGCTTTAATTAAATATTGGTTCCACATGACAAGTGGAAGCGCAGTGCCAGCTCTCTGTGAATAGACTAATGAGCTGACTGTCAGTGATGGACTGCTGAGCCTTCCAGCTCATCCCTGCTGTTTCTCTTCCTCTTATTGAGACATCACTCCATCTCCCTACAGCTCTGTCACTGCTGTGTCACTCAACCTCAAACCACATTCCATTTTGTCCCATTTTGTTTCTGCGTCCCTGCTGCCCCTTGACCTTTACAATTAGTATTGTTAGTATGGGGGGGATCATTTTGCCCTATGTTAACAGAGGGTAGTGATGCTTATATATTCCTATGTTTCTTTTTTTTGTTCATTTAGTTATACAGGTGATAAACAGTTTTATGTAATTTGACAAAACACTTTGGGATATAAGGATCCCATGTTCCAGCAGTTTCAACACAGGCTTTCCAGGCTTAGTGGAACACATACAATTCAATTTTATTTATAGTATCAAATCATAACAAGAGTTATCTCAGGACACTTTACAGATAGAGTAGGTCTAGACCACACTCTATAATTTACAAAGACCCAACAATTCCAGTAATTCCCCCAAGAGCAAGCATTTAGTGGGACAGTGGCGAGGAAAAACTCCCTTTTAGGAAGAAACCTCGGAGGCAAAACAGGCAAAACCAGACTACCAAATCGGTTATTGATTGGCCCGGTGGGAGACTGCATCATATGAGGGGTTGATGTTTTTTTCTGTTGTCCATTTTGCCATTTCAGTATAATTAAACCATGAACAGAAAAAAAAACAAAAACAGAAAACGTCCAAACGCACATGTAAGCAACTGCATAGACAATCCTTATCATCAACTTTAGATTTCCCTACATTTTTTCTATCATTAAGAAAAGGATGCATACAGTATCTCCTTCTCCATCTAGCCTGTCTGTCTATGCTGCAGCCAGCCCTGCCTACATTTTTGCATATTCAATACATTTGCATATTCAGATCTGATCCCAATGTGGGCACGAAAGATAATGAAAAGGCATTTTAATACCAGGTGAATATGCAAAGACATATTGGATAGGATGTCGTTATCTAGATAGAGAGATAACATATCCAGATACAGACCAGATCAAATGTTAATACCAGGTGTAAATGGGGTGTCCTTGTCACCTTTTATGATATATCGAATTACACTGATAAAACAGCATTTATCAACTGCTTAACAACTGTGATGCAAGGGTGTTTAGACGTTTTTAAATATAGTTTCAACATACTGTATAACCATACTTAATTACTTATTTTTTTTATTTGTTTAAACAGCAAAATCAAATCAATAAAATATAAATCATACAAAACTAAAACAAGGACCCCGCACATTGCTGCTAATAATAGTGACCGGGGAAAACAATACCCTGGACCATGTTTACAGGAACATTCCAAGCAGCTAAAAAGCCCTCCCCCCCGTCCGCACTTTGGACAATAAGACCACATTTCCCTGTTTCTCCTGCCAACCTAAGGCCCTGACAAACCAAAGGTGATGGTCGGCCTTTGCTCTAAGTTGGGCCATCGGTTAGCGCCGCACTAGTTTATGCAGTGTGTCACGCACCGTCGCTACTCGTTGGTCCTCGTCTGCCTTATGTTGAACCGTCGCAACTCTGCCGTCCTTATGTTAAGACCGCTCACCGACTCTATACACGGCGTGATTGGCCTGACCAGAATTTGGTTTTCCTAACTCGCAAGCCAACGGAGAGTTGCTAGACAGACCCTGGCTGCAAATTACATTTGCTGCCGCTAGGGTGGTCTAGATTTCTAGGCTAGCAATACTTTATAATGCTATTGTGATAAGTTTATAGCAACCAGGGTAAGTAGAAATGAACTTAATGGACAGTACAACTGGTGCACCGTGAGTCGGACTGGTTTATCAATGCATTGTTGGGCAGTAGCACATTAATGTACATATTGAAAACCATGCATATTAAATATGTACACATTGAAATAGGTATAGCAAGATGGACTGTGAAAAACAGAAAAACAAACAAATAGAAACGGTCAGAGTGCGCTTCCCATGGGATTCCTGACATTCCTTCCTCTTTTTCTCCCATTCTGTCTCTCCCGCTTTCTTTCTCTCTCCCAGCTCCGAGGCAGCAGCTGGCCCCCTCACATCCTGACAGGCCTACTAACTAGCACCCAACACAAACATACAGACACAGACACAGACACACACCTAACAGGCATGTGTGAGGCCTGAACCAGAAAGTGTGAAATGAGACATCTGGGGAACATACAGACACGAGGGAGTGAACAGCAGAGAGTCACAGACGGTGGATGTGAAAAAGGTCTGTTTGCTGAACACCAGACTGCTGGAAAAGATAATTCTCCATTGTTGAGGCTAAATGGCACTGGCTGAAAACAAGGGCAAAGGTCAGTGTTTTGGCAAAGATAAGGATCTGCAAGTCCAGCATTTACTTTGGAAGAGTCACAATCCAACCTAAACTGTGTCAGCCCTCTGTGTGACTGCAGTGACCCACACAGGTTGGTTACAAGTGCCTTGGAGGGATACAACCCACTCTCCTTGTTTTTTTGGGGTTTTTTTTAAATTAGAGAGTGAGCAACCCACTGAGCCTTAGACTAAATCTGACAGAATCGGCACGTGCTGGGTCACAGTAGACATGTGCATCTCAAAATAGAGACGGAGAGAACTGGAGCAGAGCACAGAAAAAATTAGAAAGGAGAGGGAAAGACTTGCCTGCAGTGGTTTGACTGAGCATGCATGAACATGCACATGTACACGACCTCATCCACACACTCATACACAGTGACAGAGTAGCCTGTGTAGAGTGCTGTGCCCAGAGGCAATGCGGAATCATGGTGAGGTAGGTTTGTAAACAGGCTGTCCAGCAATAATGACGAGTCCTGTGCTGCTGTAACATGGACGGCTTAATACCAAACTGACCACACATCTAGGAAAATACTGAGACTTTGACATCATTCTGTAACTTTAAGGCTGGCCTGCTTAGAGACCAGGCAGTGGGGTATATGGTTAGCACAATAAATGTGTAAAAATATATATAGTATATTATAGTATAAATACATGTTTCTGTTTGCTCTATAGTGAATTTCAGCTGAAGAATGACTGACAACAATCCAAAAGGTTTCTTGCTAATCAAGGACTATAAAGAAGACCCAAAATGAAGTGCATGAATGTTGCATCATGTCCAAGAAGTGCAATAGCGAGGGAATCGAGCAGCTGTGAGTCTGAAAGGTGTTCACGTTTGAGAATTCTGTTGTCTTCAAGGTGACATGGGAACAGCTTTCTGCAAAATGACACAAGTACCAACTTGTCATTCTTGGATTTAGAGTATGGCAGTTTAAAAACTGCACAGCCTGCAAGAATAACCAGCCAATGATGCACTTTATGGCCTTAAAGCACAGCTGTGTGTAGCCTAATGGATTATACAGGGTGTGGACACAATAAAAGCAACATCTGTAGAATGTAACACAGTGTAATGTCCCATTCATTCATCTATTTTCCACTGCTTATCGGGTTTGAGTCGCAATGGCTAAGGAAAGTAGCCTGCATGTCCCTCTTTGTAGCCACTTCCTCCAACTCCTCCAGGGAGATCAATCAATTTTATTTGTCACATGAAATCATATGAGTTGCAATTCTAGTGAAATGTTGTGAAATGCTATCCTATCAGCTCCTTAAATTTGTGAATGATTCACCATTAAGCAGAATGTGTCTGTCAGATCGGCACCGACACTCCAGGATCCAGCCAAGGCTTATCAAAAGGACACCACAGCCCCCAACATCCCGCTGGAAACCGACTGAGGCCAACCAGCTCACCGTCTGGCGCCTACACACTGGCTAGCATCACGCCCAGCAGAGAAGTAGCAGTCGGTGTGTCAATTCCTCTGTGCTTGCCTCGGTAGCCCTGGCAGCTGCGATGTAGAGATGGATGCAGAGATGGTCTTGCTTGTCCATGTAGTCCGGATCATAGCCATAGGTCGTAGCTGACAGCAATCTTCACCTTATCCTCTGTGTTTACTCTGTTGTTTACATTTGAAAACTATGAGCGGCCAGGCTAGCAGAGATCATTGACTTTAATGCATCAAGATATGCATCTATTACCAAAAAATCCACATACACCTCCTGTGATCCGCAGCGATGGAAACAGGACACCCGGCTAGATACGTAAATTAACAGCCCTTTTCCGGCGCGTTGGCTCCGTCGGTAACTTAAGATAACTTAAGATATCAAATGAATGTGCACTGTATGTAGTAAGCTCTGGCTGTGGCTAGTGTGTTTGAGAGCTTCACAAGCTTCTCTGTCAGGTTAACAGCAGTTTGTTCTTTTCGTTGTAACAGGTCACTCTAAATTATGAAACACTGACTGTAGCTAGGTGAAGTTATTATTCCTCATTTTGAGCCTTTATGATGAAATGAGAGTTGGGAATAGGAGGTACTTTATACATACACATGGGTCAACACATTGAAGAAGTGTGTGACCATGAGTGAATGTGTGTGCTTGGTGTGTATTAACACATCTGGTTAAGCCAGCAGATTAACTAGACCAAAGCCTTCCTTCACTCACTCCCTTCTGCGCGGTCAGTAGGCAAGGCGGTCAATCCTTAAGCCTGTCAGACCGTCTTATCTGGAATCACATAGACATTGCACAATGTTATCACGCGCACGCGCACACGCATGCGCACACGCACACGCACACGCACACGCACACACACACACACACACACACACACACACACACACACACACACACACACACACACACACACACACACCAACAACAACAACAGGATAGACAGTAGGACAGGCAAGTCTACAGTCTTTCAATCACACACGGATCAGTGAGGCAGATAAACAGATAGCGACTTAGTAGGCCGACTACTACTGGACTGTAAAAGAGATTCAAGCTCATCCAGCACTTTACATCCTTCTTTATTCACAGGTTCATAGTGTATGAAGGTCCTGTTGTGCTTATTAAACACTAACTAAAACACAAAATCTAATGAAAGAATGAACACACAGAAAACAGAAATACATATTATTTTAAGCATGTTGTACTAATGGTGACACCACAAACTAGAAAGCATCTTTTAAATGGTATCACACCAGCCGCGATGCCAAATCAGGCCAGGGGCATAGAGTGGAGGGGGCAATGGCCCCTAAACTACTTCCTATCCCCCTGCTTCCACCGCCATGCTCCGACCACACTTGAACTTTGGCCTTTATTTCTTATTTCTCATCTTATCTACACACCTGTTAAGTTTTGCGACTGCATTTCGCACGGTTGTAACACTATCACAGTAGTCTTGCATTGCCAGACCTTCCTCCACGGTGCTGCAGTCTGGCTAGTCCACACAGCATTCTGGGATGGGAGAAATACGTGCTCTGGTTTATTGGCATGTCTTTAAACCAATCACAATCGTCTTGGGCGCCGGACGGAGCCACAGTGCCTCTGCTAAATAGTCTCAGGAAGGAACTTGTTTTGGTGGAACATGTGTACGTTCAAAAGTAGTTTTAGTCGTGCAACAGAAAACTCAGATTGGACAGATAGTCTAGCTAGCTGTCTGGATTTACCCTGCAGAGATCTGAGGAGCAGTTAACCATAGTCCTCATAAATCCACCAGAGTTTAAAGCGGAAGGTATCAGATATCCGGCGGAATATCCGGCGGAATTTCCGGCGGCAACGGAGCAATCCCGGAAGTGGAACGTCGTGGATATAGACTACTATCACAGTGGCAAAATCAGTCCACAGTACTTAAACCACCTCTGTTGTAGTTCCCACTACAGTAGGTGTCTCCAGGAACTTTTTTTTCTACAGTAGCGCAGACACCAGATGAACCAAGGGATGCAATTCTTCTGGACCTGACGGGGGCAGCAGACACACTTACAAGTGTTCTAGTCTGACGCTAAATGCGGAAGAATAAGAACACCTCCTTGCCCTGTGATGGCTTGACCGCAGTAAGCCTCTGGCTTTACCATATGTTACAGCAATGGCTTTCACGAATTCACCTGGAACTCCCAAACAGTGAGTAGGTCCGTTTCTCTCTACCGTTGTTTTTTTTTATACATAGAGCCTAATGTTAGCTTTGATAGCTGACAATAGCTAACGTTGGCGTTTGTTCCAGCTGACCTCTGCATAACATCAGTTCTATGTGAAAGAACTGACGACATAACGTAGGCTAGGTAGCTAAGTTAATCATAAGTTAACAGGGGGTTGACCACACAGCTAACAAGCTTACAATGTGTAGGGTGAAAGAAGCACAACACACACCAGCAACATTCAGAGTGAGTCAGCATACGCTCTTTTTTTTTTTTTAAGATTATTTTTTTGGGCATTTTAGGCCTTTTGTATAGGACAGTTTAGATTTGAAAGGGGAGAGAGAGGGGGTTAATGACATGCAGCAAAGGGCCGCAGGTCGGAGTCAAACCCGCGGTCGCTGCGTTGAGGAGTAAACCTCTATATATGGGCGCCCGCGCTACCAGGTGAGCTTACCAGGCACCCGGCATACGCTCTTTTGTCATTGAGACCAACTAATAAAAATCTGAAAAAATAGCTATGTGGACACAGGCCCTAAGACTAGACAAGCAATATATAAATGCAGTCCATTTAAATCATGAATTTGTCTGGACATTCAATGCCAGCTTTTGGTACTTAGCAATTTCACACTCAATGCTATGGAGACAATTTGGTTGGTACCAAAAAAGAAGTGATGTTTGATACCCAGCACTTGTTAGTTGTAGTCCTACTTTGATCCAGCTGACGTGTCAGAGGATAAGCCACTCTGATGGAGAAGGTAATTCTTGGGGAAACTTAGGGAATGCTGAATAAATTAAATAATCAAAAGGCAGTAAACTTGTATCAATTCAACTCTGATGCAATGTCCCGCATGCAACTCGCAGCTCTGCTTGCAAGGTCAAACTCATAAAGAGCTTCTGATGTGCTCTCCTCCTGAGTTGCTTTAGGAAAGCAGAGGCAGCAGTACTGTGAAGTACTGGCCTTGATACACTTGAGAAGCAGCATGAAACAGGCATCACTTCCCCTCTCCCCCCAGCTCCCTTCAGTTCGGATCTGACACTCAGCTCTGTTCAGCTTTCTACACTGGCGCTGGATCTTGCTAATCTTTCCAGGAGTTTTATTCAATCTGCCAGCTAGACAAAAGGGACAGGAAGCTGCTTTTTGCCCCCTCAGAGAGAGGCAGATTGAGCGGGAAAAGAAGAAAAGAGAGGCTTAAGACGAAAAACCATCAGAAGAGCAGTTTCTGGTGAAGTTCCTTCTGAGAGAAAGACTGACTGAAGGCAGAAAAACTAGAGCTGCATCCTGGTGAGCCCAGAGCTTCACATGGGCATGACGAGCACCTATACAAAACACACAATACCACCATTCTTGTCTCACTTTGCCAGACCTTCCTCCACAGCGCTGCAAAGTAAGGTCTAGCTAGTCCACACAGCATTTTGGGATAGTGCTCTGGCTTATTGGCGTTTCTTTAAACCAATCACAATCATCTTGGGTAGCGGTAAGCACCCTACGGACAAACGGTGCCTCTGCAAAAAGCCTCAGGAAGGAACTTGTTTTGGTGGAACATGTGTACGTTCAAAAGTATTTTTAGTCGTGCAACAGAAAACTCTGATTGGACAGATAGTCTAGCTAGCTGTCTGGATTTACCCTGCAGAGATCTGAGGAGCAGTTAACCATAGTCCTCACAAATCCACCGGAGGTTAGAACGCCAACACAGAGACAGAGGAAGGGGACGGACATCTGGGCCGAGAATGAGGGACATCCGGCGGAACCTCCGGCGGCACCTGAACAATCCAGTAAATGAAACATCGTCGATACAGACTACCACCATTCTGACTGCCATACCAATAATTGGTTTAAAAGCTAAGATTTAGCAGTGAAAACGGATACAGGGGAATCTTGCCACATAAAGCCTTGTAAATGAACAGTAAACAATGTTGCTCTCTTCGGATGATGAGAGAGGGCCAGCCCACTTTTGGATACAAAATACAATGATGGGTGAGAAACCCATAACCAGTAATAAAACGCAAAGCGCTGTGATATACCGCATCAAGTGGCTTCAATGTGGCAGATGAAGCATGCATGTAAAGAATGTCCCCATAATCAAAAACAGACATTTTCTACTGAAAATTGAAAAACAAGACTTATTTCTGTACAGAAAAACAATTTTTGCTAAGTAACCTGCAGGCTTCTGCCCAGTGATCTTAGACTCTTATACTTATAATCTTATACACCATCTGCCTGCTCCACAACTACAATACTGGGCCTCTGAGTCGAGCCGAGCCTTCACACTTCACTACAATGCCAAGTTCAGCAGTACTGAGGCCAGCCTTCAATCTTTACTTTCACAGTCTGCCTAATGCTGTAGGTCCAGCTGGCTGCTTCTCAAATAAAAAAAACAAAACAATCAGCTCTCTTGCCTCTGCCTAACACTGGTATTTCCTATTTTTCTCTGTCACTTCTCCATTACATTGGCTTGTGATCATGGTCATATGTATGAAGTTTGTAGTCCTCATTTTTGGTTGATTCTACGTTTAATGACGCAGGAATTGGGAGTTTATTGTACCTTTTGCCAAAGTTACACAGTATAAGTCTATGGTGAATGCCTAACATTGACATTTCACCATACAACACTGTATACAGAGGGTACATGACTTCTACTAGATGCATGGATTAGAATGATGTTGCATACATTGCTAAAGCTGCACAAGCCAATCTCACACTTAAGTAGCTCTCCAAACTTTATTGGACCTTTTAGCCTCTATGTTCAAACTCGCTGTATGTGCGCATGAGTATTTCCGCCAAACTGTTTGTTTGTGGTTGTTACCATGGTGAATCATAGTATCATTGCTCCATTCATGCTGCCTTTTTATTGTGGTGGTGCACGCGCTTAATTCTGAGTCAACCTACTCCGAGTTGATTGAACCAACTCAAATCAGCTGTTCTGGAACCGAAAACTCAGAGTTCCCATCTCAGGGTAAATCAACTCAGAGATCAGGGTTAGACTCCGAGTTTGATAAACCTCCTTCCTGAAATGGGCCCCAGGTTCATTCATACTTGAGCCAACATCCTGCGGCTCACGTCCCAAATCAAGTCGTCCAAAGCACACAGATGTGTTATTTTGCGACCTGGGGCCACAGAGACAACTCCCCTACAAACTGTGGGAATCAAGAAATATTTTCACATGCTCCCTCTCCGTCACTATGAGATAAAGTCAAAGTCACAGTTGATATCTCATCTTTGTCATGGAGAAAAATAGTCCGTGAACAATGTCTTTCGTCACAGCTTTCATTCATCATAGCATCACAGCTATGATGAATTCAGAAAGCATTCAGTGGTGGGACAAACTAGCCCCAGCTGAGAAAACCTCCCTCTGATCCTCTTCTTTAACTGTCCGCTGTGTGCAGGATATTTCCTGCATAGAGACATTTTTGGGGCCCCCCAAAGAGGTTTTAGAATTGAGATTAAAAAAAAAAAATAGCACTTCAAATCTTCTCCAAATGGGTTTAATTGCAATTTATCAAACAACCGTTCAACAAGAACATAAACTTGAATATGAGTGCTAATCTGGCTTACTGCCCAGAGTCTGGCTGGACTTTAAAGCTATAGTGTGTAGTTTCTGTCTCCCCCATAAGGAATTCTAAATGATGAAAGTAACATAGACTCATTGCCTTTACTGTACACGGACCAATCATGCTTACTTTCGTGTGTAGTCACCCCAAGGTTATTATAGTTTTGCATTTTTCATTAGTTTTTATTTTTATTTCGTTTTGACTTTTTGTTTTCAAATTCAGTTTAGTTTTAATTAGTTTTTATAGTGGGTTTGCTAGTTTAGTTTAGTTTTTATTTTTTGAAAATGCTTAGTTTTAGTTTAGTTTTAGTCTTTTTTTGTGATATGGGTTATATGTCTGGGGATTCAAAAAGGTCAGAAAAAGTATTGTGTAATAATACCTCAACAAAAACATCATACAATTTTAGAAATATGTATTCACAATGTATTCAACAATAACACCAGTAAATAAAATGTAGCCTACATATGGTCATAAATATGTAAACAGTCTACACAAGACGCAGTATGTGCAAAATGTACAAGTGACGTGTTCCAGGAAAAAAACCTAAATAGCCAACAGACTAAAGAAGACATGCATCCATGCCCTGTACCCATACATCCATACCCTGTATCCATACATCCATGCCCTGTACCCATACATCCATACCCTGTATCCATACATCCATGCCCTGTATCCATACATCCATACCCTGTACCCATACATCCATGCCCTGTATCCATACATCCATGCCCTGTATCCATACATCCATGCCCTGTATCCATACATCCATGCCCTGTATCCATACATCCATGCCCTGTATCCATACATCCATGCCTGTAACGTTACCGGGGTTAGCTTCTGTTTCAGGGAAAGGGGGCTTTGCGTTCTTCTTTACCTTGTTAAGGTAAGCTAGGTTAGCCTCCTAGCTTGTGTGCGCTTCTCAAATGTACTTTCCAATTCGTGGGATTTTTCCCTGTAATAAATTGACAACATATTTTACCACCTTCCACTGCAAGACGCTTTTATCTGATACAGTCATAATCAAATAGGACTGCCGCTTTCTTCCGACTTTCGGTACCGCTATGACAGCACGGAGCCACGGACATGTTGTGTTCAATTTGACGTGGAATGTCGGAATTTCTGGATTCCCAGTCGGAAACTATACATGTCTACGGGAAATGTCATGGTCGGAGAGATATAACGTGATTTGCTCTATGAAAGATCGACAAAGACGAAAACTAAGGACATTTACTCGATAATTTTATTTTAGTTAGTTTTGCAAACAGACATTACAGTTTTAGTTTAGTTATCGTTTTTTGTAATGCCTCGTTTTTATTTTTATTTCAGTTAACGACAATGTTTTTTCCCACCTAGTTTTCATTATTTCGTTCGTTTTCGTTAACGATTATAACCTTGAGTCACCCCGACCCCCAAAGGCTCATTTTGTGTGTAGCGTTGAACAAACTGCTATGCTCTTCACATTTGTGTGTGAAATTTGGATCAGCTGGGGTTTGCGGGGTTTGCGGGGCTGGGAGCCAAAAAGCTGGGGCGAGAGACAGAGGGGCCCATATGTGAGAGGGCCTGAAACAGGATCTAATTGATTGCGGAGCTCTCTCTGGTTCTCACCCAAGACATCACTCTGCTGTCTCTGTGTCCCTCCTGCGTCTCTTCCACAGTGGCTGTTTACTAAACAGGAAGCTAAAAACCCCAGGCTGAAATAATAAAGGTTGGACGCCTCTTTGTGTTAATGTCTTTCTCTGTCCACTGAACTGATTTAGGGTCACTACAAGATTCACAGAGTTAGCTTTATGACATTTTAAAACATTTTAAGGCTAGCTGGAAGAGAGTTTAAGACTGACGTAGAAACCTAAAATAACCTGCCAAAACAACTGCCAAATCCAGAATATCTCTGAGGGAGCAGAAATGATGAAAGGCAGAAAGAAAGAGAAGCACAATAGGAAATTATTTTTTAAGGGTCCAACTGAGTAAAGTAACACGGACAGGATATATTTAGAGTTTTCAAGCTTTAGTTTAGTTAGGGTTTTAAAGGAATAGTTCAATATGCCTATTTGCTTTTGTTGCGAGAGTGAGATGAGAACCAATCAATCTCATGCCCGTGCTTTAAGTACAGAGCTAGAGTCAAGAAAAGCTTAAACACTGAAAGCAGGGGAGACTGTTTTTGCTGAGTCCAAAGTTGCAAAAATACACCTACCAAAACCTCTAATTGTGCATCTTGTAAATTGAACCCACCGTGAGGAGACAATCGCTCAATCCACCTTTAAGTAGAAAATATGGCAATAATTGCAGAATTACAAGGTAGGGAATTACATTTTTGTCATTTAATATGAAGTATCTGCAAACATAGTACTCAATATTTCACTTTTTGTTAATAATAGATTGTGCACATTTTCCCTGTACAATGCATATGTGTTCATTACTGGTTACAGGCCCCATTCACACAGAGCCTGGTTAAATATGTCAACAGAAAGCCGAAGTGAAACCCTAACCCTAACCTTCTGGTTTCTGTTCCAGTGGTAAGACAACCTCATTCTAAATCCCATTAACATTTCTAACTATACTAATAACCAAAAATCCAGCCTCGGAACAGAATGTGTCTCAACAGTATGTCAAGTGGCTGGCTCCATATGTTTAAATAAGGACGGCAGTTTGAAAAAGGATCTAATATTGTTGTTTCAACATTTGTTTTTAACGTGCATTTAATGAACACCGTTTCCCATAAGCCCTAGACCAGAGATCTTGAACAGGGGTTCAATTATTGTTTGATAGTTAAAAAAAATGAACATGTTATTAACATGAATCCAACATATTATTTGTAAAGATAAATCTTTCTTTAAATGTACACAACATTGACGATAGGCTTAGGCCTGTAGGTAAGGTAGTCATCCACAGAAACAGTTACTGTTCCACATTTCAACATTAAAACATGATGTATAAATATATGAATATGTCAACAATTCTTTTAATAGCTTAGTATTGTATGCACCATAAAAAGGTATGTATAAAGGCTTTAGGCCACACTACACGTTATTGTAGGCCCACTTTAATATGCAGCTCAATTTAATACAATATATGTAGCAAGGGGTCCCTGCTCCGTCTCTTTTTCAGCTGAGGGGTCCTTGACCTAAAAACGCTGAAGACCCCTGACTAAAGACCCCTGACTAAAGACCCCTGACTAAAGACCCCTGCCCTAGACCGCTGCAGGCTAAACGTCACAATGTCTCATTTGAATCTCTGCAGCAGCTCCGTGCAGCCTTGCGTCTCAGCTGCGTCTTACAGGCTTAAACTGGATTCCACCAGGCGCAGCTGCGCTGCATATCGACAGCGAAACCGGATACATACTCCCCGCATGCGTATGTATGTGTGTGTGTGTGTGTTAGAGGAGACAAAATGTGACAGTAAATGACAGTAAAGACTCTCACACTGAGCTGAAATGGAAACACGGCATGCGCTGCGACACACGTCAATTTGAATTAAAGGCAGTCATTTTTAAGGATCTGTTATTCTTCACAACATCGTAGTGAAAGAGTGCTCTGTTTATTTGAATGTGAATAATCATGGTAAATAATCGTGATCTCAATATTGACCAAAATAACCATAATTATCATTTTGGCCATGATCGTGCAGCTTTAGCCAGAAGAAGACAATGCTTTCCACAATGCCAGATGCTCTCCCAATCGTTATTCGTTCATACACTTAGGCAGTGATTAAAAAACACTTAGGCGCTCCCTCCAGCACCAAACAGGAAGCAGCAACAGCTAGAGCCAGTGTTGTTAATTGTTGCTATGGATCCTCACTAAGCTAAACACTAAAGAGGGAAAGTTGTAGATTTTCAACCCTTCTGAAGCGAGTCATCCAACGGGAGATTTACCGGTGGATAAACACAGACCTCAGGGTACTGGAGACATTCATCTGCATGTACAGCAGAACAGAACATCTGCTGACTTTACCTTAAGTTACCAGCTAACACTAGCGGTGCAATGTGTGACCCTGCAAGATCCCCAGTCTTTACATGTTATGACAGTCTTTAACGATAGATGTGGGATGATTGTCTTTAGATGTGAGATGGTGTCTAGTCATACACTAGTCTTCTAGTGTCTGGTAGGCATAAGACGTAAAATGGAAGGGAAAACCCTGCTATACAAAACTACTTATGCATGTGTTAGTGTGGTATGTCCATAAAGAAAGCCAAACGCATGGTCCCTCCACGCCTCTGTCCACTTCCTTCCTTCTGTAATGCTGTTAGCCACATTTTGTGACCAGGTTCATTCATACTTGAGCCAACATCCTGCGGCTCACGTCCCAAATCAAGTCGTCCAAAGCACACAGATGTGTTATTTTGCGACCTGGGGCCACAGAGACAACTCCCCTACAAACTGTGGGAATCTAGCTTTGACAAGAAATATTTTCACATGCTCCCTCTCCGTCACTGAACAACACTGTAGATCACATGTGTCAAACTCAAGGCCCGGCGGCCAAATCAGGCCCCTCACAAATTTTGATCCGGCCCGCATATTAGGTTCACAATAAATCGGAAACTGTTTTTCAAACTTACAACAGAATTTGTAAGATTTTCCCACACTGAGATTTAAAATCCCCACAGAACCGGTGAGTTTGCATATTCAGGCTGTGAAACAGGTTGCTGTGAGTTGGCTGTGTGGTAGCCGGCTTTTAAAAATGTAATCATTGTTTTGGTTGATTAGCTAAACTATGATGGCTAAGGAACTATTTTGCTGACTTTTTTAGGACTTTATGTCGACCAAACTGTAAGTGAGAAGATGCAATAATACAGTCAAAGTTATTTTACTTTTTCGATTAAATAAAAGCATGTCAATAAAACTATTAATGTTTGGCCCTTGATGTGATTTTCATTTTTCAGTGTGGCCCTTAGTGAAACGGAGTTCGACACCCCTGCTGTAGATGTTCTCAAAGCCAGGCCACACAGGGGACCGCCGTCCTGCAGAAACGGCTTTTTAAATTGTCAACTCGTCATCCTGAGCAGCTGAGTGCGCTGGATGCCACACATGCTTTGTCTCCTTTGAACCTGCGCCGATGACACACATTCACACAAAAATGAAAACACTAAGACGAGCAGACGCAGACGGATGGGCAGGTGTGCATACATACTGTAAGTTTGGCTTGGGCGCACAAACACTCTCACATGAACAGAAGAAAACACACACATTCACTACTCAGTCATGAGTCAGATGTAGAGGTTTCCAACTTACCGACAACCATTAAAGTAAACTCGAACCCTCTTTTGACAGACTTCCGATACACCTGGTTGGGGAGATTGGCGAAGCCCACGTAGCCCTCCAGGTTACGCTGCTGAAGGAAAACACACACACATACACACTTTCTGTTAATGCAGGAATCACACACAGTATGAATAATTAAAACATACACATAAGCGTCATTCAAAATTTTGTTGTGCAATTAATTGTCTCAGAAGTCATTGCAATTAACAATTTAATTGTCGCTTTCGGTCAAATAAAATAAATCATTTATTTATTACTTTTGTAAATAAATTAAAGTTTTTAATGAATCCCAGGATTATTGTTACAGGCCTACATACACACTCTCTTAAACTCTGACATTTGTATTATTTAACATAGAATATAGGCCCGCAACAGAATAAGCTTTTGGCAAAAGATGAGCAACACACAGATGCATGCATGCAACGCACACAGAATCTCTGTTGCTATGGCAGCGATGTTACTAGGGACACGTGCTGCGTCTCTGATGCATTCAAACCTGAAAGGTAGAGGAGGTAGAGGAGGTTAACAGTGACAAATTTCAAATTAGAAATGAGTCAAGTTATTGGCTGCATTTGATGCAGGACGTTTTACATCCAATCACAGTAATGATGTTAACACATACAATTACACAATGCAGAGGCAATTTAGTTTATCCCTGCAGTGGGGGGGTCTTGATAAAATCCAGAATCCTCTTTTTTTTTGGATATCCTAATATGACAAGTATTGTCTTTTCCCGGTTTTAAAGGCTGCATTACAGTAAAGTGATGTACTTTTCTGAACTAACCAGACTTACTACAGTAACTGTTCTATTATTCGCCTTTACCCACTTAATCATTGTATCCACATTATTGGGAATTATTTATCAAAACTCTCATTGTGTAAATATTTTGTTAAAGCACCAATAGTCAACCCTACAATATAGACATCGATGTATTTGGGCAAAAAATATGGTGATATTTGATTTTCTCCATATGGCCCAGTTCTAGTCCACATTCATTATAGGAGTGCTTAGATTGCATTTGGGGACGGTTCCGGGAGGATGGTGAAAAAAGTACTGGGACCCACTCAAATGACCACCTGTGGCTCCCGGGGACTCTGTCCATTGAAAACCTATCAACATCACTGCTATGGTATTATACTTGTGTGTAAACAAATATGCAGTAGATTTGGAGCTGCACACAGTCATGGTGTGCACACAAAGTGAGAAGAATCTTGTTTTTTTGTGAACCTGCAATTAGTATTCCTGTGTCCTGCAGTGGCAGAGCCCCTTTGAAGTGAAGTGCAGCTGGGATGAACACAAATCTGGAAAAAAGGGCTGTTTTAAGGGGAAAAGAGAGGTGAGAGGGTGCAGGCACACAGAGAGAAATAACAGGCTTTCTCCGAGGAGGATGGAAAGAGGAAGTGGGGTCTACCCTGCCAAAGTCCATCAAACAAGTAAACTAAAACAGAACAGTCATATAAGCCAATAAATAAAGCCAATCAGTTCCTCAAAGCAGAAATGCAGAAGTATATCCCTCTGTGGAGAAAGACAAGGCAACACAAACAAACAAATCCAATCTCGCTACGCGTTGAACATGTCCATCCTGTTCCTCATGTAGCAAAGTGGTAAAGGCTGTGGATCTATGGATCGTAATCACGGTTTCTTTGTTTAAACGCAAATAGTTGCTGACATTAGCTAAGGTCCTAAGGGGTATGACTGACAGGGTTTCTACAGGTTTCACCAAGTCAAATTTAAGACTTTTTAAGACCATTATGAATGACATTTAAGACCTTTATGAAGACATAAAAGTACTACGAAATGCAGAGTCACAAAATTATTTGCAAAGTAAATAAATTTGAATAAAAGCGAAACGGAGTAATAATAGTTGGTAAATATACAGTGAATTATATTTGGACTAGCAAAAGAAAGAACTACAACTATAAATACTACTAAAAAAAAAACAAAGCACTGCGGAAGCATCAGAGGTAGCGTTTCATGGACGTAGGAAAATTAAGACCTGTGTAAAATTATTTAAGACCTAGAACACAATGGGTGGCAGTGAAGGTCAGGGGCCTCGACGGACCAGACCCGGGCAGCAGATGCTGGCTCTGGGGACGTGGAACGTCACCTCTCTGTGGGGGAAGGAACCGGGAGGTGGAGCGCTACCAGTTGGATCTGGTGGGGCTTACCTCTACGCACAGTCTCGGTTCTGGAACCATACTCCTGGATAGGGGTTGGACTCTTTTCTTCTCCGGAGTTGCCCAGGGTGTGAGGCGCCGGGCGGGTGTGGGGATACTCACAAGTCCCCGGCTGAGCGCCACTACGTTGGAGTTTACCCCGGTGGACGAGAGGGTCGCCTCCCTACGCCTGCGGGTTGTGGGGGGGAAAACTCTGACTGTTGTTTGTGCGTATGCACCAAACAAGAGCTCGGAGTATTCGGCCTTCTTGGAGACCCTGAATGGAGTCCTGTATGGGGCTCCAGTAGGGGACTCCATAGTTCTGCTGGGGGACTTCAACGCGCACGTGGGCAATGATGGAGACACATGGAGAGGCGTGATTGGGAGGAACGGCCTCCCTGATCTAAACCAGAGTGGTTGTTTGTTGTTGGACTTCTGTGCTAGTCATGGATTGTCTATAACGAACACCATGTTCGAACATAGGGATGCTCATAAGTGTACTTGGTACCAGAGCACCCTAGGCCAAAGGTCAATGATCGATTTTATAATCGTTTCATCTGATCTGAGGCCGTATGTTTTGGACACTCGGGTGAAGAGAGGGGCAGAGCTGTCAACTGATCACCATCTGGTGGTGAGTTGGGTCAGAGGGTGGGGGAAGACTCTGGACAGACCTGGTAAACCCAAACGGGTAGTGCGGGTGAACTGGGAACGTCTGGAGGAGGCCCCTGTCCGACAGACTTTCAACTCACACCTCCGGCGGAGCTTTTCGTGCATCCCTGTGGAGGCTGGGGGCATTGAACCCGAGTGGACAATGTTCAAAGTTTCCATTGCTGAAGCTGCGGCGGGGAGCTGTGGTCTTAGGGTCTTAGGTGCCTCAAGGGGCGGCAACCCACGAACACCGTGGTAGACACCGGTGGTCAGGGAAGCCGTCCGACTGAAGAAGGAGTCTTTCTGGGATATGTTATCCCAGGGGACTCCGGAGGCAGTTGCAAGGTACCAAAGGGCCCGAAGGGCTGCAGCCTCTGCCGTGAAAGAGGCAAAGCAGCGGGTGTGGGAGAAGTTCGGAGAAGACATGGAGAAGGACTTTCGGTCGGCACCAAGGTGCTTCTGGAAAACCATTCGCCACCTCAGGAGGGGGAAGCGGGGAACCATCCAAGCTGTGTACAGTAAGGATGGGATGCTGCTGACCTCAACTGAGGAGGTAATAGGGCGGTGGAAGGAGCACTTTGAGGAACTCCTAAATCCGACTAATACGCCCTCTATGGTAGAGGCAGAGCTGGAGGATGATGGGGGATTGTCGTCAATTTCCCTGGTGGAAGTTGCTGAGGTAGTTAAACAACTCCACAGTGGCAAAGCCCCAGGGATTGATGAGATCCGTCCAGAAATGCTTAAAGCTCTGGGTGTGGAGGGGTTGTCTTGGTTGACACGCCTCTTCAACATTGCGTGGAAGTCGGGGACGGTGCCTAAGGAGTGGCAGACCGGGGTGGTGGTTCCCCTTTTCAAAAAGGGGGACCAGAGGGTGTGTGCCAATTACAGGAGTATCACACTTCTCAGCCTCCCCGGTAAAGTCTACTCCAAGGTGCTGGAAAGGAGGGTTCGGTCGATAGTCGAACCTCAGGTTGAAGAGGAACAATGCGGATTCCGTCCTGGTCGTGGAACAACGGACCAGATCTTTACTCTCGCAAGGATCCTGGAGGGAGCCTGGGAGTATGCCCAACCGGTCTACATGTGCTTTGTGGATCTGGAGAAGGCGTATGACCGGGTCCCCCGGGAGACACTGTGGGAGGTGCTGCGGGAGTACGGGGTGAGGGGGTCCCTTCTCAGGGCCATCCAATCTCTGTACGACCAAAGCGAGAGCTGTGTCCGGGTTCTCGGCAGTAAGTCGGACTCGTTTCAGGTGAGAGTTGGCCTCCGCCAGGGCTGCGCTTTGTCACCAATCCTGTTTGTAGTATTTATGGACAGGATATTGAGGCGTAGTCGGGGTGGAGAGGGGTTGCAGTTTGGTGAGCTGGGGATCTCATTGCTGCTTTTTGCAGATGATGTGGTCCTGATGGCATCGTCGGCCTGTGACCTTCAGCACTCACTGGATCGGTTCGCAGCCGAGTGTGAAGCGGCTGGGATGAGGATCAGCACCTCTAAATCTGAGGCCATGGTTCTCAGCAGGAAACCGATGGAGTGCCTTCTCCAGGTAGGGAATGAGTCTTTACCCCAAGTGAAGGAGTTCAAGTACCTTGGAGTCTTGTTCGCGAGTGAGGGAACAATGGAGCGGGAGATTGGTCGGAGAATCGGCGCAGCGGGTGCGGTATTACACTCAATTTATCGCACCGTTGTGACGAAAAGAGAGCTGAGCCAGAAGGCAAAGCTCTCAATCTACCGGTCAGTTTTCGTTCCTACCCTCACCTATGGTCATGAAGGCTGGGTCATGACCGAAAGAACGAGATCCAGGGTACAAGCGGCCGAAATGGGTTTCCTCAGGAGGGTGGCTGGCGTCTCCCTTAGAGGAAGGGTGAGAAGCTCAGTCATCCGTGAGGAGCTCGGAGTAGAGCCGCTGCTCCTTCGCGTCGAAAGGAGCCAGTTGAGGTGGTTCGGGCATCTGGTAAGGATGCCCCCTGGGCGCCTCCCTAGGGAGGTGTTCCAGGCACGTCCAGCTGGGAGGAGGCCTCGGGGAAGACCCAGGACTAGGTGGAGGGATTATATCTCCAACCTGGCCTGGGAACGCCTCGGGATCCCCCAGTCGGAGCTGGTTAATGTGGCTCGGGAAAGGGAAGTTTGGGGTCCCCTGCTGGAGCTGCTACCCCCGCGACCCGTTACCGGATAAGCGGAAGAAGATGGATGGATGGATGGATAGAACACAATACTTAAGCGAATTTAAGACTTTTTAAGGACTAACATTTTGATTTTAAAATGTTAGACTTTTTAAGACCCCGCGGAAACCATGGACTGATGATGGTTATTGTTGCTTTGTTTAGAATTGTGCCAAATAGTAATTTTATAAGTGACTATTGGTCGGACTGTTGAGCTAAAGCTATGCTAGTGGCAGCTGTCACTTGTTGTCATAGCACCTCCAAACATCCTGGGCTGTAGTAGCTGTCTCAAGCCAGAGAAATTTAAAGAGTAAAGAGACAACTATATTATTATTTCTGAGACAATTAATTGTACAGCAACATTTGGAAAGTCAGGCTCGCCAGCTGCTCTCTCTCTTCACCACCGAGATATCTCTTCATCCTGTTCTCACTTCCCCATCACTCTCTACCTCTCTCACTCCCAGTCTGCTGTCGGATAACACCCCCCCCAATCACTGTGCACTGCCCTGCACGCTACGCGGGGCAAACACAATTGATTGCTGGCCTGCCTGCCAGTGAACGCCTCTCAGGCTCTGTCATGCATGGCGCCGATGGAAACCTGCAACTCTGCACTGATAGGTCGGCTGAAAGAGGGGGTTTAAAGGCACCTGCAGCTTAACTTTGGACCAATTTACACTCCCAAATGAGGGCACAGAATGAACCTATCTTTCGTTGTGAGAACATAAAATAGGCCATAATAAGGCTATTTCCATGCCACTGCAGATAAGTGCTAGTGTACACTCGTCATATCCGGGCTTCTGTACTTGAGACTACTGCTTCCGTCTGATGCATCTTTTGCGCACTATGAACACACAACAACGTTTAGTAGCCAGTTTATGTTGCACTTAATAATTACTGCCAAGTGTGAATACAAGTGACCATGTGCCATTTGTCACACCACAATCATACATTAGTGTTTTTCAAAACCAGACAATAAAAACAAAAAAAAAAGACTTTCTGTGCCAACAGTTTGGGGAAAACCTATTCTAACTCCATAAAGACCCTTTCCTGTTTCAACATATTAGTGCACGAAGCCAGGTCCATAAAGAAATGCATTACCCGGTTGGGATGTAGAAGAACTTGACTGGCCTGCAAGGAGCCCTGAGTTCATCCCCATCCAACATCTTTGGGATAGACTAGAACCTTATTGGCCAACAACATTAGTAGCGGACCTTAGTAATGCTCTTGTGGCTGAATGGAGCCAGGTTCTTGCATCTTGTGAAAACTTTCTCAGAGGAGTGGGAGATGTGTGATATTCAACATTCACATATGGTTAAACTAGGGTTTAACAATTTGGGGAAAATATCTAATAATTGCGATTATGGAAATGAACAATTTTGCATCATTATTATTTTGATTGAGAAATATATTAAAATGGTCATTGTGTGATTTTGTAGCAAACAAATATGTTTTCTTAAGTCTGTAGAATATGATTTGTAGGCTGGGAGATCTCCGCAGCACCACAAAACTAACTCAGAATGGTATTTTGACACATATTTTGCCTTTAACAAATATTGCACCTGCTGAGATTTGGATATTGTCTGTATCAGCATTGACTCATCATTATGAACAAATGTTGATCTAGACTTTCACAATTACAGCCTCAGAGAGCTTTCCTAGCAACACAAAAATAAATGCCAACGGATATGCATTCAAATATTCTGCACTATTTGAGGAGTGTCAAAGTTACCAGTATTCTGTGGACGTTTTGGACACAGAATGTGGGAAAAGAAAAGGAAACAATCTATTTGCCTTGTCAATACTATGTGATGCATGCAGCTCAACACCAGGCGTAACTACCCTGAATGAGCCTGAAGCACTTTCCACCACTTCCATGTTTGATCCACCCACATACAAGTTTTATGTGTGTAATTATGAATGTGTTACACAAGGTGCCAACTCTGACGGTGTGTGTTTGTGTGTGTGTACACGTCTTGATAGGAGTCTGTGGATCAAATGGTGCACTATATGAGTTAACGTGCGTGTGCAAGTGTGTGAATGCATCAATATACAGCATGCATGTGCGCATGAATTAGAAACCCTTATGTTGACGGGGACCTTGTGTCTGTAGCACATAAATAGGTTTGTAGAGCCTACGAGAGACACACAACACGCTTGAAAGGTCTTATTTCTAGCTAACGATAACTGTATTCATCATAGCATCACAACCACTATTTGCAATGCTGCAATGGCACTTGTCACTTTAAAAATAAATCAATATGATTACTAATGTAGTTCTTTTTCATAAAAAAAGTGACTAAGAGAAAAACAGGCCGGGAAAAGAGGGAAGTAATGGGGGATGAGAGAGAGAAAGGCTAGTCAGTCTATACTATTACTGTTAACCCCTCCCCCAGTCCACCCAGTGGTGATAGTAGCTGCCTGGTTCACTGACATCATCTGTATTGCAGAGTCCACCCCCCCCTCCCGGCATGCATTCAGCAGCTGATGCTGAGGCCCTCTAAATGCTTACATATTCAACTTTGATTTAGTACATATTGAATATTAATCATGTAATACATATTGCAGCTCTTAGCACTGCAGTAGGGGGGCAGAAATCATTTGAAAACAATGCCTGTGTAATTTCTTTCTTTTGTTATTTTTAGCAATGAGCACATTGCTCATTGCCCACTGCTCCTACACTAATGTCTCTGTGCATAATGTGTATGGCCACCCCCTTAGTGCAATGCCAAGGAAAGTCACTGACATTCCACTCCGACTGTCTCACAAACAGATACTGTACAAAGTAAGTGCCAGTGTACAAAGCCCTTAACAAAGCAAAGCAAATGTGGTCAACCAACAGGGTTCTTCTCGCTAAACGCAGTTGTTGGACAGTCACACCAAACTGCTTTCGACAATTAAGCAGTTTAATAAAGAGTTGCTATCTACAGTACATGTACATGTTTGGGAACACAGTTTAATACCTCTAGTAGTGAGTGATTCCGACATTATTGTTATGTATACAATACAGTCCACCAAGCACTATTTCACTCAATTAAATTCCCTTTTTTATTTACATTGATCGTGGTCTAGCTAAACTGCGAGATTTCTTAAAGGAATTTGGCGAAGCAGAGCAAATCTCATCTGGGATCATAAAAACCGACCACCATAGTGTGGCTATCATCTCAACTGTAGGCTACTAAATTACATACTTTCACTAGTAATATTGTCATGGTCGGTGGGAAAACACGTCTAAACAAAAATGTACTGTTGCCCATATAATATATGTCCACACTGCAACGAGGTCTAATTGAAACCAGACCACGTAACCCCCGATACGTGCTGTTCTAACGTTCAGGGAGCCTTCAAGCCAGCCTCAGTTCAAATAACTGCTATTTAAAAGACAACCTTATAGTGTTATCTCTTTGTCATTTGGTACATTTAGCAAACATTGTATCCACCAAACATGATCTATTGCAACAAAAATGCAAATGATGTTATACTTTAGCCACCCATAACCTCCCTTTACCAGAGTAACGCTAACGTTACAGAGGTGGGAGGCGTGATTCATTTCTTTAAAACGATGGCATTGAATGTTACTGAAATTACGTCTTGTTTAGTCAACCACATTATGCCGATGTTATCAATAGACTATATTGATTTGTCAGAATGTGCGAGTGGTGTTTCTTTCAAGTATATGTCTTTTTAGTTATGCAAAATATCATAAAACAAGCAGCTATTAAAGGAGCTTGGTGTTTAGTTTTCTCCATATATCAGAGGTCGGTACCAGCAGCAACCATAACACACGGGTATGGTTAAATAGGGTAAGGTTATAGAAAACAACAGTACTGTCAACACTTGCACGTTGGTCCAACGGTACTTGAAAGACAAATGGACTTACAGCGATGCTGGGAACCGCAGTCTCTGGTCGCTCGATCATTGTTGTTACTGTGCTGTCACAGCCCAGCCTGCACGGACATAAACTGATTAACGTCCACAAGGATGACGGAGCGGAGAGAAATACGCTCTTTCCACCCTAAAACCCGCAGTTTGGTGTAAACAAAAACAAGCAGTGCGTCCTGTAAACGAATGAATGAGGTTAAATTACATATGGCCGCTGACGGATACTACTACCAGATGTAGCGTTAGCACAGTGAAGAAAAATGCTTAACGACTGTTTTTTTCCCTCACAAGGCAAACAAGTGAAATGTATACAGTGCATCCGGTTGATAATTTCAAAATAATGTCTGTTTTTTTTTTTTTTGGACAAGAAACACCAGTATCATAGTTAAGCTTTTCAGAAAAGGCAGTAAAAGAAACTACCTCATGGCAAAGTACCATAGGTATATACAGAGACGGTTTAGTATAGAGGATCTTTGGTAGGCTATATATATAAAAAAGTACAATTATGAGAACTGACAAGTGACAAACCTAGGGCGTGATGAAGGCTCTTATTTTGAAGGAAAATAGGCCTAAGTTCCGGTATACCACTGGCTGTGTGTGGCCAGCTTGCATCTGGAGACCTGGATCCATCTTCCTATTGGTCAAACACAAATGTGATCGGCCCGGCCTCTGATCGTGTGTGTGATGCCTTCAAGTGCTGGAGGCAGACACTTGCTACCTTCAAAGACTGTTGTGAATAGCGTTACTAAACATATCAGTCAACCGACAAAGTGGTAAATGCGGCTTGACATTCATTTGGCCATACCATGGGTAAGTATCAAGTAAGACATATGTGATGCAAAAGCCACAACACATAGGGGAAAAAACTGTATAGGCCTATATTTGCTTATCAAAAATAGATTAGGGGAGCATTTAGGACCAGCATTGGCTCTGAGGAGATCATGACATACAGCAATGTAGTTATCACATTTACATAATAATGGCCCAATAATGTTATTTTTATAGGTAACCCATGATTTGTTGTTAGGTAGTCAGAATACAGTTACTGGTGGTTTGGTGGCAAGGGCGTAACGGACAGGGCTTTACATGATGGTGCCCTCTGCCCCCCCACACAACAGGACTGAGTTGATTTGAACGCACCATAAGTAGGCGAGTGTGCACATTACTCAGGTTAATAACTTATAAAATAATAACTTTAAAAATCTACTAGCCATGTTGGCTGGTGATCAAAAAAGTTGATTTAAAGCCCTGGCGGTGAATGTCATAAGAAGCGTTCCTATCTGGTGCTATCCAGTAAATCACTGTGATTAGATGGCTGGAATGAAAAGAATAAAGTAGGCCTATATCAAGAAGTCATCACTGGAAGCACCATTAAAAGCATTGCGTGTCTCTTTAGTAAAGCTTCTGATGATGGGAACTTTTCTTGTTGTTTAGCCCACAGTTAAAGGAACAATCCCAAAGATTTGCATGCTCTTGTGATGGTGGCTTGGATATGATGCTAAGTGGTCCATTGGCGCGCTCTTGTGGCAAAGAAAGCAACTGCCATCTGACGTTCCAGCAAATTTCTTGTCCAAAAACACACTTGTTCTTAACTCATGTAGTTCAGTCATATCTACAGTACATAATCCCTGGATTGTAGTCTGAATGTGACTGTAGGTGCCTTTGCAAATATCATTTTTTTTGGGAAATAAATATTTTGGAAGAGATCCTTAGACCCTATCAATCATATATAGAATTAAACTTGTCCATGCTGTACTGTCCAGCATTGGCGATTTTAGACCCTCTTTAGTTGTGTTGTTGTTCTCTGTTTGTCTTTGTAATTTGACTCCATGACAGTGAAAATGAGGGTCGCCCCTCAATGATCTCTCGAGGATAAATAAAGGTTGAATGATTGAATGCATGTACTGCAATGAGCAAGTGTGTGTTTTATTGCTTAATAATTCAATGTGTCATTTGGAAGAAGGAAATGTGGTATCTCCCAAAAGTTCTGGCTTTAAGGAAATAAGTTTTTGGCACATTTTCAAAAACTCATTACTTCAGTGCTGCTAAGGAATTCACTGTTATCACACAGACACAGGATCACACACATCTAAGCTTATTTATCTGCGAGAAAGCTCCTTAGCCTTGAAAAGGAAGATCAAAAGCAATATGAAAATGTGAAGCTAATTTGCAGCACTTGGTATTTCTTTGCATGTCTCCATCCCTTCAGCATTTACGGTTCCACACACTTGTTTATGTAATATCAAAAAGGGAATGAATCCAATAAAATAGTTAACCCTTGTGTTGTCTTCCTCTCGACTATATGCAACTTGTTGTCCTCCAGGGTAAACATTGAAAATCAACCCTTTTTTAGACACTTTTTTCAATGTTTTTGACTTTTTTTTTTAAAGTTGTTGTTGCTATTTTATTTTGATGTTTTTGTTGCTTTTTCACCAAAGGATTCACACCACTAACATCATCTTATTACCACTAGTTTTACATTTATTTTTGGAATTCATGGACAACAAAACCTCATTTATATGAAATTATGGCCTACCTAATTTTTGAGTAAAAACAAAAGGCCGAAATTGTGAATTATTTTTGACAAATAGTTAAGATTGAGTGGATAATCACAGACTGTCAAAGTTTAGTCAGGGTACTGTTTGGAAACAATTTAATTTTTTTAAATGCTATAAAATGTAATAAAACACCCAAAATTCCTTATCCTTAACTTTACCTGCAAACAAACGTTGTATGGAACAGCCCATGTTATCTTTGGGCAATTTGCTTGAAAGAAAACCCAAATTTCTCATGTAGAAAATTTGAAAAAGTGTCAAATTTGACCCAAGGACAACAGGAGGGTTAAATACATGTAGAAACTAGAGAGAGTGGAGCACGGCCAAACCTTGACATATTATCTTGCTTTAATTCAAGAGGATCAAATTAGTAGCACAAGTATACAGAAATCAATGTATTCTATTCAAATCAATTATTTGTTGTCAAATTGCATATCTGAATTCAAAACAGACTGTAAATGATCATCGCTTTACTTTATAGAAAAAATAGACAACAAGCTCAGAATGGTTCATAAATAGTGGGGTAACCCGTAGCTTATACTATACTTATGACAACAAGTGGAGTTGGGAGGCATGGCTCTTTGACAGAGTATGAAAGTAGCAGTAGTTTCTGTAAGTCAATTTAAACTACATTGCAACAGTAGTTCACAGTGTTGACGGTCGGACTTTGAGTGTTGTATTAAGCGAGCACATACATATTGTTCCATATACTTAAATTAAACATTGAAATCAGAAATGTAGAAAATGGTATGTATAGAAATGGCTCTTACCAAATTCTATCCATGAGTATGTTACAAAACACAAACATATTTAGCATATACTGTATTAGGTATATATGTTGCATATAGATAGATAGCTGAAATTGGAGATAAACTGGCCACGTTGCCCTGGTTACAGGTTGGACGTCTCTCCTGGGATGGATTTGGTGTCCAGGTAGCTGATGAGCTGCTTCACCCAAGTGGCTGAAGGTCTGACACACAGCTGACGACCGGCCACTGTCTTCAACCTGAACACACACACACACAGAAAGCAGACAGTCAGTGCATTCATGTGTAGATACAGTACATTACATGATGTCGGTGATATATGGCAGTGTTGTGGTACTCAACATCAGTCTTGGTCTTGAGACCAGTCTCGAGTCCACTTTTTCGAAGGACTCAGTCTCGTCTCGGACCACATTTTTTACTCAGTCTTGTCTCAGTCTCAGATGAAGAGGCCTTAGGATTTTATTTTTAAGACCGGTCAAGACCACGGCTGCAGGGATATCACTAAACTGTGTTAACATCAATACTGTGATTGGATGTCAGCCAAATCATCGGTAATAACATTTGGCTACCTAACCCTGAGGACTTTATTTGTTTTCTGTGGGTGTTTTTAATTTGAGGAGTGCCTATGGTTAGCATTTTTAATGTTATGGGGTCTTGCAGCGTGGGACTCGCACTGGTCTGGTCTTGGTCTTGGTCTCAACCCCTCAAAGTCTTGGTCTTGTCTTGATGTCGATACACTCTGGACTTCTGGTTATCTGGTGATAACTTGGTCTCGGTTTAGGTGGTTTTGACTACAACACTGATATATTGCTCTAAAGGTTGTGTACTTACAAGATGGCAGGGTTGGAGCACCGCTGGCTGGTCCGGATGTAGCCAGCCACTCTGTCTCTAGGCACCTCGTTCTCATTGAAACGAAAGCAGCATCTCTTTGGGCCGACACCACGCACACCTACCAACAAACACCTTCAAATGAACAACTCACAACAAACACGCAGACTCATAGACATCATGTGCTTCTTCCATTTTTGTTCCCTTTTTAATTTCCTCTGGGCCTGCATGAGGCCAAATCTGAAATCTGTGTCATTGCTCAGTTGTTCCACCAGTAAGTATGTAAGTTAGTATGTAAGGAAGTTATTAAGTAAGTAAGTAAGTACGTTATTAAGTATATAAGTAAGTAACTTATTAAGTAAGTTATTAAGTAAGTAAGTAAGTAAGTAAAATGTATTTATAGAGCACCAATCAGCCTATCAGATAAAACTCACAAAGTGCTTTATATCAAACAAACAAGATGATACATAAAAAAAAACACAACACACAATTAAAATTACAAAGTAATACATAAGAAAGTAAAGTGTGGACAGGCCAATCAAAAGCCTGATTAAGACGGGAGGTCTGTAACTGATAACAACATTTAAGAAAGTAAGCCGTTCAATATTGTGAAAAAGGAACATTTGAATAATATTTTAGGGTGGATTTGTCTTTAAAAGTAAGACTGGAACAATTTCATACAATTAGTGTATGTGGTGCTGGAACCATCAAATCACGGTTTCTTAACCTTTAAAGCTGCACTAATATATCTTTCAGCCACTCAAAGATCTTTTCTCTTTTTCTCTTTTATGTTTTTAATATGTATTTTTATTTCATTTGAGCCTGCCCTGTCTAAGACAAATTTCTGTCACTCATGACAGACAATAACGTTTTTCTTATCTTATCTTATATCATCTTATTATCAAGCCACTTCTTACCTTCACTCAGAGTGATGGCAGCCAGCATCAGCACAACCACAGACAGAGCGAGACGAAGAGCAGCCATCCTGAAGTGTGTGTGTGTTCCCTTCACTGTGTAGCAGTCGATGCTAATCTGAGTTGAGCTGGCTCAACCTGTTCTCTCTGCTGTGATGACTTGGACTCCAGCTGCCTCCACATTTATACAGTTGAGGGGGGGGAGACCCTGAGCTCCATTCAGGGATTTCTATATGACGTGTCAGTATCTCTCACCTTTATCTGTGTGCAGGGGGGTTACCAGGAGTGGGAGTTTCATGTATGGGCTTTTTTGTGCATGTGTTTGTGTTGAAGTCTATTTCACTTCCCTAAACAAATTGACATTCAAGAAGGAAGTACTTGCTTTGTTTTCAACGTGGTTTCCCCGTGAATTACTCACTGCTTGTTTGATTGGGACCAAAACTACTGTACTTTCTGCTCGCCGCCTTCATGTCACAGCTACACAATTATATACAGTGGGGAGAACAAGTATTTGATACACTGCCGATTTTGCAGGTTTTCCTACTTACAAAGTATGTAGAGGTCTGTAATTGTTATCATAGGTACTCTTCAACTGTGAGAGATGGAATCTAAAACAAAAATCCAGAAAATCACATTGTATGATTTTTAAATAATTAATTAGCATTTTATTGCATGACATAAGTATTTGATCACCTACCAACCAGTAAGAATTCCAGTTCTCACAGACCTGTTAGTTTTTCTTTAAGAAGCCCTCCTGTTCTCCACTCATTACCTGTATTAACTGCACCTGTTTGAACTCGTTACCTGTATAAAAGACACCTGTCCACACACTCAATCAAACAGACTCCAACCTCTCCACAATGGCCAAGACCAGAGAGCTGTGTAAGGACATCAGGGATACAATTGTAGACCTGCACAAGGCTGGGATGGGCTACAGGACAATAGGCAAGCAGCTTGGTGAGAAGGCAACAACTGTTGGCGCAATTATTAGAAAATGGAAGAAGTTCAAGATGACGGTCAAGCTCCCTTGGTCTGGGGCTCCAGATCTCACCTCGTGGGGCATCAATGATCATGAGGAAGGTGAGGGATCAGCCCAGAACTACACGGCAGGACCTGGTCAATGACCTGAAGAGAGCTGGGACCACAGTCTCAAAAAAAACCATTAGTAACACACTACGCCGTCATGAATTAAAATCCTGCAGCGCATGCAAGGTCCCCCTGCTCAAGCCAGCGCATGTCCAGGCCCGTCTGAAGTTTGCCAATGACCATCTGGATGATCCAGAGGAGGAATGGGAGAAGGTCATGTGGTCTGATGAGACAAAAATAGAGCTTTTTGGTCTAAACTCCACTCGCTGTGTTTGGAGGAAGAAGAAGGATGAGTACAACCCCAAGAACACCATCCCAACCATGAAGCATGGAGGTGGAAACATCATTCTTTGGGGATGCTTTTCTACAAAGCGGACAGGACGACTGCACCGTATTGAGGGGAAGATGGATGGGGCCATGTATCGCGAGATCTTGGCCAACAACCTCCTTCCCTCAGTAAGAGCATTGAAAATGGGTCATGGCTGGGTCTTCCAGCATGACAACGACCCGAAACACAGCCAGGGCAACTAAGGAGTGGCTACGTAAGAAGCATATCAAGGTCCTGGAGTGGCCTAGCCAATCTCCAGACCTGAACCCAATAGAAAATCTTTGGAGGGAGCTGAAAGACCAAATATTAAGTTCTGCTTTTCTGATGTATCAAATACTTATGTCATGCAAAAAAATGCAAATTAATTACTTAAAAATCATATAATGTGATTTTCTGGATTTTTGTTTTATATTCCGTCTCTCACAGTTGAGGAGTACCTATGATACAAATTACAGACTTCAACATGCTTTGTAAGTGGGAAAACCTGCAAAATCGGCAGTGTATCAAATACTTGTTCTCCCCACTGTATACTGTATATGATTTTAGATAAATGAGTATTACATTTTTTTTGTGTTTCTACTAGAACAGGGGTGTCAAACCCAACGTCATTAAGGGCCAGAATGGAAAATGAGAACCACATCAAGAGCCACACATGTATAGTTTGACATGCTTTTATTTAAGAGAAAAAGTCAAATAATTTGACTGTAATATTATATGTCCCATATAGCTATAGTTGGCAACAAAGTTCCTTAGCCATCGTAGAAAAAAGTGTAAAAGAAGACCGGAGAAAGCGACAAAAACGTTGAAAAAAGCAACAAAAAAACAAAAAAAAAAAATGCAATAAAACATCGGAAAAAATGGCCAAAAACTTGGTAGACTGAGTTTTATGTTTTTAAATTCATTTGAAAATATACGGATTATCTGTGGTAAATTCTGTGGAAAATCTGAAGGCAATAACCTGTGAAGTATCGGTTCACAAGTTGACATTATTTCATTTGAATGAGTTTGAAATAACTGGGCCAAATTAGAAACATGTATACTAAATTATATTTTGTTAACTCATTAACCCTAAGTCGTAGGGAAAAGAATTCAGACAAAGTAAAAATAAATAAAGAACTTGGAAAGTTAACACATCTCCACACCAAGCAGAAAAACAGTCTGCTAAATTCAGCAGGTTTTCATTCTGGATCACTGCTGAAAACTGTAAAAAAGTATATATAAAAAAGTTCGGCAGATTGCATTTGAATCTGATCATCAGTGTATGTATTGTACCGTAACAGGAGGTGAGCATCTGTCTGACTCATATTGCTGCTCTCTATACTTTTTGCATGATTTAGTCATAATAATCTTCTTACCATCTTTGAACCAGTCATATGTGAAGACACCTTGCAGCAGCCTGAGGATCTGTATGTGATCTCATATATATATATATATATATATATATATATATATATATATATATATATATATATATAAACTGGATATTTCAATTAGTTGGATGTAAAAAGATATCCTAATTTTTGAAGTTTCCTTCTTCAACATCAGTTTGGCTGTGTCTTGTGTTGTGAAATAAAATAAACTCGAGCTGTTCACCCTATTGGACAACAAAGCAATTATTTTCCAGAAGTAATTCTACAATAAAGTTGTATGATACAATAATCTTAAGATAGTGTACGTCACAGTCTCAGTCATCATCATCATCATCAGCATTGGAGATTGATGACCATACGGTTGAAAGCCCAGAGGAAACTTTTAAATGGATTATTTCCTTCAAAAATACTTATCTAAAGTCAAGAATGGACTTCTATGCTGATTTCTAGGATTGGAAGAGGATTAGGGCTGCATGTAAAAAGTTATTGAGCTCTGAGTTTAAAGTTAGAATTCTGGGAAAAAAGTTCTCAGAATTCTGACTTTTTTTTTTTTTTTTTTTTTTAAACTTCAGAAATCTGAGATTAAAGTCAGTATTCTGACTTTTTTCTCAGAATTCTGATTTAAACTCAGAACTCAAATACATTTTTCACATATTGCCCTAATCCTCTTCCGTAGAGACAAGATAAATGATGTCATGTTGAGATGGATACGTGTCAGTTTCCTTAAACATGTTTTTCTTTTTCAAACAATATATGAAAAAAATGTATATTGAAAATAGTTACAGTACCAACCCTGCTTTTAAGAGCTTTTTTCACTGAAAACAGCAGCTCTCTGCTAAAAACCAGGCTGGTGAAGGAGGTGAGACTGAACCAAAACAGTAAAACCAGAGGTGGAAAGTAACCAATTACAATTACTAACGTTACTGTAATTGAGTAGTTTTTTGTGTACTTTTGCTTTTTGAGTACTTTTACTTTTTGAAGTATAAAAAATCTGTAATTTTGGGCCCCTGGGTAGCTCAGCTGGTAGAGCGCACGCCCATATATAGAGGTTTACTCCTCGATGCGGCCACAGGTTCGACTCCGACCTGCAGACCTTTGCTGCATGTCATTTCCCCTCCCCCTCTCTCCCATTTCAAGTCTTCAGCTGTCCTGTATAAATAAAGGCCTAAAATGCCCCAAAAATAATCTTTAAATAAAAACAAATCTGTAATTTCACTTCTACTTAAGTATGCTTGCTAGATTTTAAATCACATCCGTTACGGAGTTAAAAAAAAAAGTCAAAGTCAAATTTGCGCCATTTCATTTCATTTTCATGTTTTTATCGGTCAACAAACTAAAATCAAATGTCTTTGTGTGCCCTTATCAAAAGACTGCGATTTAATTAAATAAAGTGTAATAAGTATAAATAAGATATATAAATATAACAAAAAGTAAAGTAATTTCACTTGTACTTAAGTAAAAGTTCATTAAAGTAATAGTAGTTTTACTTGAGTAGAATATTTTTGTTGGGTGATAATACTTTCTGGGTTTGTCACTATGACGACTCCTTTGACATGACACACAGTTATTTGACAAATCATTCATGAAAAGATATTGACTATTGCAGCCTTAAAACAACTTGTTAAGATGTTTTTGTAATACAGTCGGTACATACTATTGGAGAAGCAAAGGAATATCTCAGAACTGTTTATTTTCTCTGCAAATTGAATTGAACTGTACTGGGAGTTACTTGGAAATTCAAAATTAAAGCCTGTTGATACAGTATGTCACACATGGCTGATGTCACTTTAGTTTCAGTGTAAGGGGAGTTTTCACACTTGACAGAGCCCCCCCTATGTAAATGTTCACTGCTAGATTTCTCCCTCTGCTCATGAAAAGCAGAAGGACTCCTTAGTAGCTTCTTTCACTTCGTCATACTTTGTCCCTTAAGAGAGACAAACACAGGTTTCTTGTTTTGGTTTGACCTTAATGTTGTATTCAAATACCGGCCTCACTTGAGTTCCTCAGGCCCACATGGCCAAACCCACGAATTGTGGTTACCAAGGTCTTGACTCCGGTATTTTCTCTGAGGTGTATGCTAAAAAAGACATGTAATATATGTCTTAAAATAACTTGATTTTGGTGTAGCTAATGCCTACTCCCCAGGCCTAGCGCCAGGGTAAAATGACTAAGAGGTGCAGGTAAAAATTGCGAGGGGCTGTTTTTCTTTTCATAAAGTAGGATAAAATTAACTATTTTACCCAGGCCTGCCGCAACATGGTCAGCACTCGTAAATATGGCATTTCTTGAAGCAGTTAAGTTGTCTATTTTATATCTCTTTTTTAAATAATAAGTACGACTTGACAAAGTAACTATTTAAAAGTCAGTTTATCAGCTTTAGGCTTTCATTAATGTTACAGATCGAACACACACACACACACACACACACACACACACACACACACACACACACACACACACACACACACACACACACACACACACACACACACACACACACACACCTGTGACTGCGCTCTCCCAGTGCGTGCTCCTGGTTGTAGACACTTTGGTCCCGTAATGGTTGAGCTAAAATATTTATAAAAAATGTAGCTAGTGCAGTTACATTAAGTTAATGTTAGAAACTGCTAACTTTTGGGGGCTTTTTTTAATAATTGCTGAACAACATTTTTCCTGACTTTTTTAGGGCTTTATGTCGACCAAACTGTAAGTAAGTAAGTATGTGCTGTGCATAGCGCATTAACCATAGAAAAATAACAATAAAATAAAATAAATACACTGACAGATCAGTGATTTAAGCTAAGACGACATCAATAGACAAACACTTAATTACAGACATAACAGGGTAAGACAATTAAAACACAGGGGGGGGGGGAAGGCCAATGTAAATAGGTGAGTTTTGAGCCTGGTTTTGAATATTAAAATTGAAGGGGCATTTCTGATGTCAGCTGTCAGTTGGTTCCACAGCTGAGGGCCAGTAACAGAAAAGGCTCTGTCACCTTTTTGCTTAAGCCATGGGACATGGAGGAGACCTTGGCTGGAGGATCTGAGGGACCTGGGGGCTACATGGGGATGAATGATACCAGCTCTGTAGCTGGGGGCCAGGGCATGAAGAGCTTTAAAAACCATCAGCAGTATTTTAAATTGTATCCTAGACTGGACTGGAAGCCAGTGCAAGGAGGCTAGGACAGGTGTAATGTGTTCACGCTTTTTTGTGTTCATCAGCAGCCTAGCCGCTGCATTTTGGACCATCTGAAGCCGTGCCACCAGAGTCAGAGGGAGACCAAGGTAGAGAGAGTTACAATAGTCTAGGCGGGAGGTTATAAAGGCATGGAGGACTTTTTCCAGATCATTGTATGACAGAACAGACTTGAGTTTGGAAATTATTCTTAATTGTAAGTGAGAAGATGCGACAATAGAGTCAAAGATATTTGACTTTTTCGACTAAATTAAAGCATGTCAATAAACTGTATATGTCTGGCTCTTGATGTGATTCTCATTTTCCAGTGTGGCCCCTTAGTGAAATTGAGTTTGACAATTCTGCTCTACACCCCTCTAGTGAATTTTTTTCACTAAGTGCCTTCCACCTGGTGAGTTCCCTCTCATCCAAGCCATAACAATGTTTACCCTTTTTCTCCCATTATTTGAATGAGCACCTAAGGGACTGAAATGTCAGGCTCCCATCACATAGACTTCCTGTATAAGAGGCCCAAATGCACCTCGTTACTCTTTTGGTACGTGTTGCCATTGGAAATGAAAAGTCAGACGCTTTCAGTGTGTTTGGGCCTTAGGGCTTACCATGGACACAACACCAACACAAACCAAAACTTTGCCTTTACACCTTCATCTTTAATCAACCAATCAGCTTCTTTGCCCACTACTTTCTTCAGTTGTTATTAAAAAATATGCAAAAATACAAACACAGAACAATTAGCAAAAGAAATAAACCCCAAATTATAAAATGAATTACCTCCGCATTCCAACTTTTAAAAAACAACACAAAAGTGTAGTATCATCATGAAGATGTTGCACTACATACTGTAAGTCCCATTGTTTGGACGCCTTGGATCTCTCCATGCTTGATGATGAAATGTTCGGCAGTATTCAGGTGTTGTGCAATAAAATCAGACAATTAAAAAAACTAAAGCTTATTAATAAATCTCTACATCGGCTACCACTTTGCTCCCGCCCAAACCATAACTTATTTACCCTAAGAGCATATTCTCACTGAAACTTTAACTATAATAGACCTATAGTGTATTTACATGACTATTTACCAAGTCAATAGTGAGGGTTTGATCTCATTTGAAGTTCACCTAAGCAGATGACAGGATTCAACCTAAAAAAGAAGACTGAATTGAAAAAAAGCACAGATACAAATCTCAGTAATATGAAGGATATATTAGTCATAATCATAATGAGTCATAAAGAGACAAAGAGAGTGTCAGAGCAGCCAGGTGACCTGTGGACTCATACTGCATGTAAAAATGACAGTTGAACATACATAACAGAACAACCAACACGCACGCACGCACGCACACACGTTTCATTCAAACGTCAGTTAGCACATTTGTATTGAAAGAATATAACACGATGAGCTGCCCGAACAAACGTACACACATTTGTGTTAAAAATTAACACTTCTGCCAAAAAGTTGTTGTAAACATTGTTCACTGTGCAGACCATGGAAATCAAACAGTATCTGACAACCTAAACTGTTACTGTAACGCATGTTTTATTCAGAGAAACAGGCTTCTACATTAGTGATTTTCCACACACACCACTAAAAAGAAATATACAGCAGGGTTTGGTAGTTGTCCTTGTCATGTTGACTGATAACAACAGGGACACAGACATGATCCATGTGTTCCCAGTACGGTAGATCATTGATCTGGAGATTCCTGCTAACACGTTAGCGCACATAGTGTTGAGTGATAGGGAGGCCACCATTGCTAAAACCAATTCATCTTTTAAAGCAAGGATATGCACATTTAAAAAAAAGAAATTACACAATTTACAAATTGAAATTACAATTCCTAAGGAATAAAACACACCGTTGCTCAATTCAATTCACTCAGAGGTTTGTGCAGCCTTACTTGGTCTGGTATGACCATAGACTGTAAAAATAATGGACGAAGCTTCCGGATCTGAAAAGTAAAGCCAATGCGGAAGTGCCTTAAACCTGCATTCTATCTAATTCAAGGCTCAAAACAGCAGTCCACAAACCAATGGGTGGTGTCACAGATGCTACGTCCATTATGTTTTACAGTCTATGGGTATGACTAGTAGCTTTTGGTGGCTAATGTTAGCTAACTTGCGTTAAGTCTTGCTGTTGAGACCTGCTTCCATATTATTTTCTAAAGTTTGAGGCAATGGTAGTGGCCTATCACTCAACATAGCATAGTTCACAGGCAGCACCATGGCAAACAGGTCTACAGGGGACACAAGGACACTTATAGTATCTACATGCCTTTCAACAGTTACTCACTAAACACTGCTCTTTACAAAGTTCCAGCTCCTGTTTGACACCATGGTCTGTGTGGGTCTGGTACGCATTATTATTAGCCTGGTTGACACCAGACCCACTCTCAGTTGTAACTGAGAGTGGGTCTGGGAAAGGTTCATTCACAGCTCTTTTCCAAAGGAGCGTCACCAACGGACGATGCTCAAATGCCTCTGGGCACAATTGGATAGTCCTTCAACCAATCAGACCAATGATCTGGGTGACGTAGTAGCGACAGCGGCATCAACAGGTTGCTGCCCTTCGGTGGCCGCCATGTTGAATGTAAACAAAAAGATGCTTGCCGTTGCTGCGCTATTGTCATCATGTAAAGCCCGCCTCAACGGTTGTGATTGGTGCCTCGATTTGGAAAAATTGGAAATGGGCTTGAATGGGCTCTTGGACTTGCAGAGCAAATCTCAAATTTGCCGGAAGTTCTTCAGGGTTTTCCCAGGCTACGTTATTATGGAACCCAAGAAACTTCTAGGAAAGACCCATCCTTCAATAGCATTCACACATTACTATTGGCCAGGCGTCCATGCTTACGCAAGGTAACGTAACCCGATTTGTTCAGGTCCTATCCCCTGACCAATCGGCTATCCTATCCTTAACCACTCAAGGTCAATGCCTAACCCCAACCAATCGAGCTGCTTCGTAGGACGTGACTTGCCTAGAAGTTACATGGGATCCATAATAACGCGTCTGGTACAGATTGGGAGTTGAATAAGATAAGATAGACTTCATTTATCCCACACTGGGGAAATTCCCTTGTAAGAGCAGCCCCTCCAAAAAAGAAAAAAAGAATGCTATTCTATAATAGCATTATTATGAGTTCAAATAATCCAAAGGTTGTCATCTTTGCATTGCTGTAAGGTATATTGTTGTCCAACCAGCAGCAGAAGCAGTGTGTCAACAATGTAAGATATAGACAGGTGAGGGGAGCAGAATTCTAAAGGTGTGTTTAGACTGAATGCTAAGCACATTTTTTAGCCTTGTGCTTACTGTGTGTGAATTTGACTGCTGGACTGTGTGCGCAGTTTGTGTTTATTTGCCACAAACAGCCAATTTAGTCCGTAAATGTATGTTGCTAGCTAGCTAGCTGCAGCTAATGTCTGCACATACATTAGCTGTAGCTAGCTAGCAACATACGAATACAAGATATGACTTCAACACTGGTTCTTTCTGTGTTTTAAAAAAAAAAATCATTGTTCTAATCATCTTAATGTTCTTATATATGTTAGTGCAACTGTACATTTATGTTATGTTATGTTATGTTCAGCAGTGCAAATGTACTGCTTGTGTGCTTACGTGCTGAGGTGTTTTTTCCTGTTCCCACACTGTTCTTATCTTTATGAGGATAGTCTGAGAGTTGCTTTTTTTTCCCCTCTCCTCTCCTGATGTCATGCTGTATTGTCCCTGCGAGAGTTAAGAGAGAGTTGTGATGGCGGCGCATATGGCGACTCGGTGTGTCTGTGTGTGTTGCTTTAATGTGACATGCACCTACAACACCAGGACAAATTCCTTGTGTCTGTAAACGTACTTGGCAATAAAGCTTTTTCTGATTCTGATTCTGGGGTTTATGAGTTGGAGTCATTGAGCCTTGGGATAAATGCAACACTTTCACTTAAGTTGAAACATATCTAACTTGGCGGTTGCGTTTAACGTTGCGGTTTGTGTCTATTACTTTAAATGCAATCGCACCGCCTCTAAAGTTTGTTTCGCTTTCAGTCTGAACACACCTTAAGTTGTGTTGCATTGTAGTATTACACTGCTTCATGTATTCGTGTACCTGGTATGCTGTGTGTATTCATTAGCCTTTGCACTACTTGAATTGTGCATTATTTGTAGGTGGGCTGTCTTAATCTTTGGGACTTTTAGAACATTATAAAATGTGTTTACGTATACTTGGCATATTGTACAGGGTGTGTGCAGCGTGTAGGTCTTCAAATGTTTCTGTAATCTGAGGTTTTGCAGTTGCGTCACAATATGGCTGTCATCAGGGTGATCCATTGGACAACTGGCTGTGCTCTAACCAAAAACTGGGCTGTATACTGTGTGTTAGCTAGTGCACAAATCAGACGTGCTCACAAAACGGCGATGGCTTGCTAACCAGATAGCTACATTGGTTTGTTAGCTAACAAGCTGACAATATCTACTCAAGTCACATGTTGTCATTCGGGGACCTCCAATATGGCTGCCAGAGGGTATGTTACATCACCTGAAAACCCCCTGTAAATGATGTGTGTACATGTTTGCCTGCTTTATGTAAATCTTCAGTATGTTTCCGTGCACACCCTCACGTGTGTTCAGTGTCATCAGCAGGGTGGAGTCTCACATGCACAAATGTCACACTGGCATACAGTAAGTGTTTGTTACAGGGAAAAAATGCTTCTTGACTCGTCAAGCAGCCAGAATCAAGAAAGCAAGTGTATCAAGATGCTAAATTCATGTTGTAAACTGACACCGTTTCCCATCATGCATCCGCAAAGCCTCAGTTCCCATGATTACACCAAAAACGTCCGGTCTAATTTTCAACCAGTCATGGCGGAAAAACATGCTATAAGCATTTCAATGCATCTAACAAAACACTTTCTCCAATTCCATGTCCCTTTATACAATACCTCTTTTTTTCTTCTTTTTTTTTTTAGAAACATACCATATAGTAATAAACAGGCATTTAAACTCCCTATAAAAATTCTTCTTTTAGAAAGACTAGTTTTGTTTTGTTTTTGTTTTTTAGAAAAAAAGACACTTGTTGAGGTTCCTGGGACTGACGTGGGAGTAGTAAGGTGAACGACCAGTAGCCAATCAGGAAGGAGCATGACACAAGGACACACATGGTCAGTGTAAAGGCCAGTCAGTAGCTGTACGCTTCATTCTTATCACTTAAATTAGGTGTTTTTCTTTTACACACAGTCACTAAAGAAGATCCGACTGTCCCTGAAGGTAGAATCATAAAAAAAACGCATACTTACTCTACGGCTAAAACAGATCCAATAAAAGAAGGGTGTGTAAATTGGCTACATGAAAACAATTCACTGTAAATAAAAACCTTCAGTTCAACAGGGAGTGTTGGCGAAGAAGAGTGGAGAGGCCAAGAGATATTCAACAGTCAAAATGTCGATCAGTTGTGTTTGTGTGTTTTAGGTGCTGTATTTAGTGTGTGTTTGTGTGTGTGTGGGAGGTTTACCCAGGAAGATGAATATCTTTCTGGCTTTCTAAACTGAATTGCCCTGCTTATCTCTCCCCTCCAGAGTCTTTCTCTTTCATATCACTCCTCTGCTGCCGCTCTCCTCCACCTTCTTTATATCCATTCATCCACTGAGTGCTCCTCCAAGTGATTCATCCGTCTATTTCGTTTTTCCTTCAATCCTTGTGCAGAACTGCATTTATAGTCTTTCTCAAGCTGATCCGTATCTGCAAACTCTTAATCTCCTCCTCTCTTCCTGGTCATCTGTCACTCCTCCATGGTAGTATTTAAAAAAAACAAACAAAAAAAGCTCAGGTGGTCAATCTAAGGCTCCTCTTCCCCGGTGGAAACAGCCAATCGCATGGCCACAGACAGGTGGTCGGTGAGGCCGGCCAACTGGGTGACGAAGCTGAACTCCTCGATATCCTGCAGGAGGAGAGGAGAACTGTCATCAAGTCTTCAGTATCTCACCTTCTATTTTGTACAACTTTAAAGTTACCTTCATTTCAAAAGCACACAAAAATACAAATCACTAAAATAACTCAAATGTCACAGAGTATGTTTACATGCACACCAATATTCCACTATGATTCCGAATATGGCAATATTCCAAATTTGATTCAGGTCATGTAAACAGCATATTCTGTTTTGATATTCCGAATTAGGCCTTTTTCCAAATTTAGCATTTTCTGATTAAGACATGTGTGATATGACTTTATTATTCAGGTTTTAGAGGCATTCTTTGGACATGTATACAGTGCATTTGGAATATGCATTTCAATCAGGGTTTTTACCACAGTTTGCAACAGTTTACGGGCAGTTTACAGCTTACGGTCAGTGCTGTGTGTTGCTATGGTTGTTGGACACAAACTAGTCTCGCATTGCCAGACCTTCCTCCACAGTGCTGTGGAGGAGGGTCATAGGGAAGATGTACAAAATGCCGTTATACGTCAGAGAGTTAACTTAAACTGTATTGTGTTAATTGTTTAAAACAATATATATAAACATCTCGACTTAGTCAAGATCAATAAAAAAATAAATAAAATGAAATGGGTGATGAAATTGGGTTTGTGGTTTGTTTATG